>NC_057807.1:580223948-580408059 GCF_018294505.1 Triticum aestivum | reverse complement strand
GAAATGGGGATTGTCCAAACCCTAGCATTTTAAGAATTCACCAGGTTCACCTAAAATATTTTCAGTCAATCCAAGTGGCTTTCAAAAATGTTCATCATCTTTGGAAAAATGCTGGAAACAGTAACCAGAGATGATGCACATTTTTCCATGTCATTTTGGATCTTTGAACTAATATATATTGTATTTGAGTTGGAGCAAATATATGTTATATATATTTTTAATGCTTCAATAATTCTGATATTTTGTGAGGGGCTCTAGAATATTACTTTCAGTCCCTGCAAAAATTATTGGAAGAAACAAAAATGATTTAGTGTTTGAACTAAATCAAAACAGATTGAAACAAATAGAAAACAATGATTAAAAAATAAAACAGAGCAAAATAAAAAGGGAGAGGCCACCTGGGCCACTTACCTGGCCTTACCCGCGCAGCCACCAGAGCTGGCCCAGTTCCCCCAGCCGGCCCAGCCCACCTCCTCCTCCTTTGTCCTCTTCCTCCTCTGCCAGGAGGACGAGCAGAGGCGAAGCGTGGCGCACGTCGACGCCGGCCACCTCCTGCTTCGCGCTGGAGGCCTCCCCCTTCGAGCCTATCCATGCGTGGAGACGCCACGCAGCCGCCCGGAGCCGTCCAGCCCTCCCTCTCTTCCCCTGGATCCCGTTCCCTCCTCTGCTTCCCTCCCGCGCACACCACCGAGCGGAGCTCGCCGTCTTCGTCGCCGTAACCATGGCCACCAGCCCTCCCTCGCCCATCCAGCGTGCTTGAGAGCTCCGTCACGACATCTTCGACCTCCCCACCAAGCCATGGAACTACGGACGCGCCACAACGTCGCCGGCATCGCCGTTTCCATCGCCGGCCGCCGAGGATCTTCATCGTCAATTCACCACCATCGTCGCGTCCCCGAGCCGGCTAACCACCCCTACGGCACCGCTGTGAGCTCCCACGCCTCCCCTCCCTCTTTTCCCCTTCGATTGCGCCCTGTAGCCTCGATTCCACCGGAGCCGCGAGCTCGGCTCCGCCGGCGATGTCGCCGCCGTCGTTGCAGGTCACCGAACTCGCGTCCGAGCACGACCTCGAGCTCGTGGATCTCCCAGGAGCCCGCCCAGCCTCTCAGCTCGCTCGCTCGCCAAGCGTAGCCCCGTGCCCGTGCTGGCCCAAACTCCGGTCGCCGCCGCGGGCCCCGTTCCGGTGAGCTCGAGCCACCCCAGCCCCTGCCGGTTGCACAGATGGATGCGGGCGACTCCCCGCTACGCGTAGAGCCCCTCAGTCGCCGATTTGGTCGCCGAAGGAGCGTTTCCGACGCCCTCCGCCGTTGCTGGCGTCGCCGGCGACAAGCCGCGGGTCAACTCCGGCGGGTTTGACCCGGGGTTTGACCCCCTGACGTGTGGGCCCAGGCGCCTGCTTAGTTAGTGCTAAGTTAGTTAGTGTTAACTAACTTAGTTAATTAGGTAGGCCACTGACATGCGGGCCCCGCCCGGCTAACTAAGTTAGTTAGGGCTAACTAACCTGGTTAGTTGACTGAGACACTGACGTGTGGACCCCACACGTCAGGTTTGACCTGGGGCGCTCGGTTGACCCTGCTGACGTCACTATTACGTCATGCTGACGCAGTATTTGTTCTGGAATTTAAATAAATCCTAAATGATTTATAAATATCAGAAAATGCCCTAAACTTCAATAATTCATAGAAAATTAACCGTAACTCCAAATTAAATAATTTATATATGAAAAATTATCAGAAAAATTCAAGGAATCCATCTGCACCATTTTCATGCATGTTAGAACAACTTATCACTACTGTTTAGAGCAAATGAAGTGAATGACATTTAAATAATCACATATGGAGTTTGAATTTGAATCTTGTATTCAAACCAACTTCATTTAATCTGTTGCTAGTCGCATTAGCCCAAAACACATTCATATTGCCATGTCATAGCATGCATCATATTGTGCATTGCATTGATTGTATTTCTTCTTTGTTGCCGGTATTTGTCCCCTCTCGATAGACGTGATACCGATGATGTGATCGTTGACACTAATGAAGACTCAATGTTATCTTCAGAAGTGCCAGGCAAGCAAAAACCCCTTGTTCATTCCGATACAATCCTACTCTCTCGCCCCTGCTCTCTTTTAATGCATTAGGACAACACCGATTTATCTGTTACTTGCTGCGGTAGCTGAACCCCTTTATCCTTTGCATGACCTGTCATTGCCACAGTAAATAGATGAAACCCACTAGCATGAGTAGGAGTTGTTTGAGCCCTGTTGTGCCTACTCATTCATGCTTGTTTGTCATGCCTGCTACTGCTTAGAGTTGAGTCAGGTCTGATTCATCGGGGATGAATCAGAGGCGTGTGAACATGTCCTACTGTGTGTGAGCTAAGTGTGTGAACACGATTTGGTAAAGGTAGCGGTGAGAGGCCATGTAGGAGTACATGGTGGGTTGTCTCATTGTAGCCGTCCTCAGGAACTGAGTTCTGTGTTTGTGATCCATGATTCAGTTACTACCATACATTGGGCCCTGAAATATGACCCCGCTCGACTTCTTATTCACCCTTGTCCTCTGTCCAGGAGTTGCAAGTAGTTTCTGGTGTTTGTAGCTTACTGGAGGCCGTGGACAGCGCTGACCGTAGGGGTGGGCTATGATGCGGTAGGTACGTGGCACGGTGTACCGGATGCCCGTTTGGTATCTCGGGAACCCTGTTCACATCGTTTGGGGCTGTGAGCGAAACTCCGGCCGGATCTCCTCATGGATGGAACCCGAATAGGCGATAAACCTGGACTAGAGACTTGAGTGTTTAGGTAGGTCGTGGTCTACACCCACGTCGGCTTTCGCTTGAAGTCTGCCGAGCACATGTCGTGTGCAGACGCTAAGTGGTGGAAACATGTATGAAGAAGTACACCCCTGCAGGGTTAATATCATCTATTCGAATAGCCGTGTCCGCGGTAAAGGACTTCTGGGTTGCTTATATCAGTTCATAGACAAGTGAAAGTGGATACTCTAAAATACGCAAGATAAGCGTGAGTGCTATGGATGGCGTTCTCGTAGGGAGACGGGAGCGGATCCATAGTGGTGTATTGATATGGGGAATATGTGGACTCGTGTGCGCCACCTCAAAAGAGTTACATTGCAGTCGTAGTTCAGGATAGCCACCGAGTCAAAGCTGGCTTGCTGCAGTTAAACCCCACCATCCCCTTTGTTGATAATGATGCATATGTAGTTAGTTCTGATGTAAGTCTCGCTGGGTACATTTGTACTCACGTTTGCCTATTTTATGTTTTTGCAGAGAGACTTCGGTCTCACTAGTAGTTCCACGTGGACTTTGACGTTTAGCTTGTTACCTCAGCTACGGTCTTGTGCCTCGGCAGGATTTGGTAGATAGTCAGGCTTCTCAGCCTTTTTCAGTTATAGATGTCTGTACCCAGACATGATAGCTTCCGCTTGTGCTTTGATTTGTATGCTCTGATTGTTGGGTCATGAGACCCATGTTTGTAATATCTCGCTCCTCGGAGCCTATTGAATAAATTACTTGAGTCGTAGAGTCATGTTGTGATGCCATGTTGTATTTGCACATATCGAGCATATTGTGTGTATGTTATTGAAATGCTTGGTATGTGTGGGATCTGACCATCTAGTTGTTTATCTTTAGTAGCCTCTCTTACGGGGAAATGTCTCCTAGTGTTTCCACCGAGCCATGGTAGCTTGCTACTGCTCTGGAACACTTAGGCTGGCCGGCATGTGTCCTTCTTCGTTCCTGTGTCTGTCCCTTCGGGGAAATGTCACGCATTGAGTACCGGAGTCCTGTTAGCCCGCTACAGCCCGGTTTACTGGAGTCCTGCTAGCCCAGTGCTACAGCCCGGACCCACTTGCTGATGACCGACACGTTCAAAGCTGGGTCATGGATGCCTGTCCCTGTAAGTCTGTGCCACTTTGGGTTTACGACTAGTCATGTCAGCTCGGGCTCCTTATCATATGGATGCTAGCGACACTATCATATACGTGAGCCAAAAGGCGCAAACGGTCCCGGGCAAAGGTAAGGCGACACCCGTGGGGATACCGTGCGTGAGGCCGCAAAGTGATATGAGGTGTTACCGGCTAGATCGATGTGACATCGAGTCGGGGTCCTGACAGCGTTGGTATCAGAGCTTGACTGCCTGTAGGATTACCAAGCCAAACTGGTCGAAGTTGAGTCTAGAAATTCTTTAGTTATATAAGGGAATTGATTGTGGGATGGAACGTAAGGCTCTTTTTACTCCTTATACCTTATGCCCTTCTGATCTGAGTCATCATCTTATCTTCTACGGGGATTAAGAACTAGGATATCTCTTCTTTCTATCAGGATCACGTGTTACTAATCCGTAGACTTATAAGATTGTTGATTCAAGCCTCAGTTCAGCTCCTACTACTTCCATATGTTAACTGTTGATCTCGAAACCTTGATATTGTGCTTCTGATTGGTTATGCCACCATTTTTGTGAATGTCTCAAATCTTTTCTGAGCATTTACAGCCGTTATGCTGTCCGAGTCACCCCACGTTTCTAAATAGTCTGATGCATTTGCAAAATCCTTTCCCTCTGGTTTCGATGTTCCCATGGGCCAGATTAACCACACTAATCAGTGAGTTGAGGTACTCTGTTACCTTGACATATATGTTGGAGATACTATTATGGCCCTAGGTGTTTAGGGAGTCACCTAGTAATCTAGCAATGTTTTGTGATCCCCAGTGTGATGATTCTGGCTTTTATTCTCGAAAGCATCCCGTGATGCCATTTAGTTGGTAGGTATTCTGTTCCTGGGTTCTTGAACCCGAGATTCACTCTACCTACTTCTTGTTGATAGTAATTGCTAGTGCCTTTAGGATATTAGTAACCTTTGCGATAGTCCTTGAAGTCCGTGGTATCTTCTTCTTCCAAATACCATGAACTACTTATGGCAGAAGTTCCTCGTTGAACTGAAATATCACAACGGGATTATTTTGATGAGTTCTCCATGCTATATTGTGACTCTGCCAGTTCTACCTTTCTGCATGGGTTATCCGGAAGAAATATGTTGAACTTGGTTCGACATACTAATCCATGCATCCACAACTCAGAAAATCATATGTTCTTTTGAGTTGTCCCATCTTAGTTGTTTCTGACCTTCGTCTGTCAATCGATAGTCAAGAGTATGCGTGTGTTCGTTTATCGATGCCTATTACTCTTGTGGTCCGTCAAGCCATTCCATCGCAGAATGACTAGGAGAAACAAACTCCAGTACCTCTTCCATATCCAGGATTGGGTCAGAGAAGTTGTGCTCCGCAGATCAAATTGCTAATCCAGCTTTCGTTCTGTTCTACCTTGGAGTATTACCATCTTTAAATCGGGATTGTTATAGGAATTGCACCCCATCCTATGAACTCCTGGTACAGTGATACTTCTTGCCGTCATTAGTCATTCCTCGGTCTTCGTGTTGATGCAACCGGAATACCGACAAATGAATTGTGATGTGTGAAATCAATACGCCTAGCAACCTCGTTGCTGGGTAGTTAAAGGACAATAATTTTATTCTTAGTGTGTTGGTTATTGAATCATCATTCTAAGATTGATCGTGCTACCTAGTCCATTCTCCTGGTGCACTCCTCGATCGATGAGTTAGGATTATTCAAATCTTCGCTCTATTGATCATATCGTCTTGCCTCAAAAGGCAAGATTGTTCTCGAGCTTAGTAACATACCGGTGGTTCGTGACTTTCCAAATATCTTCTCAGAAGTATTACCAGGTTGTTCCCTGACTGTTATGTTGAGCTCGTGATCAAGTTGGTTTCTTGTAAACCACCCCTTCTCCAAGAATCCGTGTTGGATACCCTGAGCTAGTTGGATAAGCTAAACAACAACTTGGAGAGTTGGAAGATAAAAGCTTGTCCGACTTAGTTCATGTTAAGGGATATCTTTTTGTGTGTGTGTGTGTGTGTTGAAGAAAGATGATATCTTCATCAATTGGTCCTTGTGAACAATTGTTGGATCTATTGTCTTACCCAAACCTTTGATTGAGTATGGGCTATCATCCAATCAGACCAGAACCAACGATATTCGTAATGTTGTCTTACTCGTGGTTGATCCCTCGAGCATACACCATTATATCTTTTGGGTCTGACCAATGCTAACACTTGTTCTCTTAACTATGGAATTCCTTTTAAAGGGAAACCCGGAAGAATTGTTGTTGAGCCCATTGACAACATCCTTATCTCCTCCATGACTTTGTTGAACATTAAGCTAGTGTTGGAAACTTTTGAAAGCATTTCTTCATGCTAACTCATGAAGTATTTGTTTGATGAAAGGAGTGACTTCCTCTTATACACGTGCATTTGGTGAAAGTTGCCGCCGTGGATTTGAGAAAGTTAGTTTTGCTTCCTCTGGAATCATCCCAAGTCAGTCATGCATACGTGCGAAGTATTCTGTGGTCTGGAGACTTGCAACCTTCATTCCATATGTGTTCCGAGCACACCAAGCCACTGATTGAGTTGTTCAAAGATAAAGGAGTCTGTCCAAGGTGAACTCTTTGGACTTCCACGCGTGGAGACTTCGATGTCATTAATGATGGTTCCCCCTCCTGAACTCGGTAGTGTTTTATTATAAGACTACTTCGTGGTCATGTTTGTCTGGGACAGCGTGTTCACATGTTTGTAGCAGAACCAGCTCATGTTTTGGAGCTTGCTATCGTAGTTCATCTCCCGAGAATCCCGCAACGTCATCTCGTCGATTTGTATTGCAAACTTTCATTTTTCTTCCTAGACTCGGTGAGTCTGGAATATCCTGACACCAACCAGATCTGAATCTCAGGCAGATATGATGGTTTGGAACATTTCCCAAGAACTATAATATTGGTCCCTTGATAACCGGTAAAGTGGATGTCGTGGCCAGCACCACCCAGCCGAAGGACCTATTATTGTGGTATCTTGATTGAAGCAGTTGGCCACCTTCCCATAAGGACTTCGTAGGATTTACTTCCTAGTTGTGCCTTATGCTTATTGTGTTCCCGAAGTCCGACCTTTTACTTGATGTTTTAGATATCAAACCATATCTATGAATGGGTTATACTAGCACATCAAGGAGAACATTAGAAGCGGAGTGCTAAATGTCTCTCGGTCGATCATCCAGATTTTGTTTCCTTGGCCTCGCTAAGGTGAAATCTGAGAAAGTGTTATCTTCCTTTGCATCTGCATCCTCCATCACCATTCATCATGGTAGTAAGTTGTGCTACCGGACCCTTGACACGGATGTTGGTAAAACCTTGATGAATGTGGAAATGCTTAAGTTCTTGAGAGCACGCACAAGCGCTACGTCTTATCATCGGCACTAGCTGGGATTGCCCCAGATTCTTCGGTTATGCTATAACCACTCCAACAGTGAATTCACTCTCTATTGTTGGGTTCTTCCCCAGTTACCAGAATCATTCCCAGCATTTGCATTTTGTTCCCAGCTTGCACCGCCAATGTGCCATTCTACCATGGGTCTCTTCCATTTCCGGTGATAAGCAAAATTCATCCATTATGTTGTCTTCAACAAGGTAATCCACATCATCCAAGTTTGAGTATGCCATTCTACCGAACCCCTCTAAATGATCGTTTATGATTTGCCTTAAGCTGGTATAAAGAGTTTCAATGATCTCTGAATCAAAGGTAATTCTTTTGCCACTTAAGGGGAGATATCTACGAGTCACGGTTCCGAAGGTGTCTCGTTGTGGTATCATGGCAACTCAACTCCTCGCTACGTTGACAACCGATTACCACCTTCTTAAGTGTGGAATTGTTGTCCACCTAGTGAACCTCGTCACCTGCTCCACTCCATCCCTCTAGAGGTATGCTTCGTCTCTCAGCTCGAGAGATACTGTTATATCTCATTCCGTGAGTTGTTCGATCTTCGAGAAGATCGACCCTTCTAGAGTCTCCTTCTTCCCTCCATGTCATGTTGGCAGGAGTTCTCAGAACAAGACATCAAGACAAAGATGGTGTTCAAATCAACGTTCAACTGAAGTGCACCCTGGATCGTGAAGATTATACTAGTTGCGTTTACCTTTCACCTTACCCTACGCTTGAATCTCGAGACGAGATTCTTGTTTAGTGGGGGTGAGTTGTCACATCCCTAGCTTCTGGCATTGCACTAGTACTAGCCTTTGGTGATGCATCATGTTTACTTTTACAGAAAGTTGAAATGGGGATTGTCCAAACCCTAGCATTTTAAGAATTCACCAGGTTCACCTAAAATATTTTCAGTCAATCCAAGTGGCTTTCAAAAATGTTCATCATCTTTGGAAAAATGCTGGAAACAGTAACCAGAGATGATGCACATTTTTCCATGTCATTTTGGATCTTTGAACTAATATATATTGTATTTGAGTTGGAGCAAATATATGTTATATATATTTTTAATGCTTCAATAATTCTGATATTTTGTGAGGGGCTCTAGAATATTACTTTCAGTCCCTGCAAAAATTATTGGAAGAAACAAAAATGATTTAGTGTTTGAACTAAATCAAAACAGATTGAAACAAATAGAAAACAATGATTAAAAAATAAAACAGAGCAAAATAAAAAGGGAGAGGCCACCTGGGCCACTTACCTGGCCTTACCCGCGCAGCCACCAGAGCCGGCCCAGTTCCCCCAGCCGGCCCAGCCCACCTCCTCCTCCTTTGTCCTCTTCCTCCTCTGCCAGGAGGACGAGCAGAGGCGAGGCGTGGCGCGCGTCGATGCCGGCCACCTCCTGCTTCGCGCTGGAGGCCTCCCCCTTCGAGCCTATCCATGCGTGGAGACGCCACGCAGCCGCCCGGAGCCGTCCAGCCCTCCCTCTCTTCCCCTGGACCCCGTTCCCTCCTCTGCTTCCCTCCCGCGCACACCACCGAGCGGAGCTCGCCGTCTTCGTCGCCGTAACCATGGCCACCAGCCCTCCCTCGCCCATCCAGCGTGCTTGAGAGCTCCTTCACGACATCTTCGACCTCCCCACCAAGCCATGGAACTACGGACGCGCCACAACGTCGCCGGCATCGCCGTTTCCATCGCCGGCCGCCGAGGATCTTCATCGTCAATTCACCACCATCGTCGCGTCCCCGAGCCGGCTAACCACCCCTACGGCACCGCTGTGAGCTCCCACGCCTCCCCTCCCTCTTTTCCCCTTCGATTGCGCCCTGTAGCCTCGATTCCACCGGAGCCGCGAGCTCGGCTCCGCCGGCGATGTCGCCGCCGTCGTTGCAGGTCACCGAACTCGCGTCCGAGCACGACCTCGAGCTCGTGGATCTCCCAGGAGCCCGCCCAGCCTCTCAGCTCGCTCGCTTGCCAAGCGTAGCCCCGTGCCCGTGCTGGCCCGAACTCCGGTCGCCGCCGCGGGCCCCGTTCCGGTGAGCTCGAGCCACCCCAGCCCCTGCCGGTTGCACAGATGGATGCGGGCGACTCCCCGCTACGCGTAGAGCCCCTCAGTCGCCGATTTGGTCGCCGAAGGAGCGTTTCCGACGCCCTCCGCCGTTGCTGGCATCGCCGGCGACAAGCCGCGGGTCAACTCCGACGGGTTTGACCCGGGGTTTGACCCCCTGACGTGTGGGCCTAGGCGCCTGCTTAGTTAGTGCTAAGTTAGTTAGTGTTAACTAACTTAGTTAATTAGGTAGGCCACTGACATGCGGGCCCCGCCCGGCTAACTAAGTTAGTTAGGGCTAACTAACCTGGTTAGTTGACTGAGACACTGACGTGTGGACCCCACACGTCAGGTTTGACCTGGGGCGCTCGGTTGACCCTGCTGACGTCACTATTACGTCATGCTGACGCAGTATTTGTTCTGCAATTTAAATAAATCCTAAATGATTTATAAATATCAGAAAATGCCCTAAACTTCAATAATTCATAGAAAATTAACCGTAACTCCAAATTAAATAATTTATATATGAAAAATTATCAGAAAAATTCAAGGAATCCATCTGTACCATTTTCATGCATGTTAGAACAACTTATCACTACTGTTTAGAGCAAATGAAGTGAATGACATTTAAATAATCACATATGGAGTTTGAATTTGAATCTTGTATTCAAACCAACTTCATTTAATCTGTTGCTAGTCGCATTAGCCCAAAACACATTCATATTGCCATGTCATAGCATGCATCATATTGTGCATTGCATTGATTGTATTTCTTCTTTGTTGCCGGTATTTGTCCCCTCTCGATAGACGTGATACCGATGATGTGATCGTTGACACTAATGAAGACTCAATGTTATCTTCAGAAGTGCCAGGCAAGCAAAACCCCCTTGTTCATTCCGATACAATCCTACTCTCTCGCCCCTGCTCTCTTTTAATGCATTAGGACAACACCGATTTATCTGTTACTTGCTGCGGTAGCTGAACCCCTTTATCCTTTGCATGACCTGTCATTGCCACAGTAAATAGATGAAACCCACTAGCATGAGTAGGAGTTGTTTGAGCCCTGTTGTGCCTACTCATTCATGCTTGTTTGTCATGCCTGCTACTGCTTAGAGTTGAGTCAGGTCTGATTCATCGGGGATGAATCAGAGGCGTGTGAACATGTCCTACTGTGTGTGAGCTAAGTGTGTGAACACGATTTGGTAAAGGTAGCGGTGAGAGGCCATGTAGGAGTACATGGTGGGTTGTCTCATTGTAGCCGTCCTCAGGAACTGAGTTCTGTGTTTGTGATCCATGATTCAGTTACTACCATACATTGGGCCCTGAAATATGACCCCGCTCGACTTCTCATTCACCCTCGTCCTCTGTCCAGGAGTTGCAAGTAGTTTCTGGTGTTTGTAGTATGCTGGAGGCCGTGGACAGCGCTGACCGTAGGGGTGGGCTGTGATGCGGTAGGCACGTGGCCGGGTAAACCGGGCGCCCGTTTGGTGTCACGGAACCCTGTTCACATCGTTTGGGGCTGTGAGCGAAACTCCGGCCGGATCTCCTCATGGATGGAACCCGAATAGGCGATAAACCTGGACTAGAGACTTGAGTGTTTAGGTAGGTCGTGGTCTACACCCACGTCGGCTTTCGCTTGAAGTCTGCCGAGCACATGTCGTGTGCAGACGCTAAGTGGTGGAAACATGTATGCAGAGGTACACCCCTGCAGGGTTAACATCATCTATTCGAATAGCCGTGTCCGCGGAAAAGGACTTCTGGATTACTTATATCAGTTCATAGACAAGTGAAAGTGGATACTTTAAAATGCGCAAGATAAGCGTGAGTGCTATGGATGGCGTTCTCGTAGGGAGACGGGAGCGGATCCATAGTGGTGTATTGATATGGTGAATATGTGGACTCGTGTGCGCCACCTCAAAAGAGTCGCTTGCAGTCGTAGGTTAGGATAGCCACCGAGTCAAAGCTGGCTTGCTGCAGTCAAACCCTACCATCCCCTTTGTTGATAATGATGCATATGTAGATAGTTCTGATGTAAGTCTTGCTGGGTACATTTGTACTCACGTTTGCCTATTTTATGTTTTTGCAGAGAGACTTCGGTCTCGCTAGTAGTTTCACGTGGACTTCGACGTTTAGCTTGATACCTCAGCTACGATCTTGTGCCCTCGGCAGGATCTGGTAGATAGTCAGGCTTCTCAGCCTTTTCATTTATAGTTGTCTGTACTCAGACATGATAGCTTCCGCTTGTGCTTTGACTTGTATGCTCTGAGTGTTGGGTCATGAGACCCATGTTTGTAATATCTCGCTCCTCGGAGCCTATTGAATAAACTACTTGAGTAGTAGAGTCATTTTGTGATGCCATGTTGTATTGCACATATCGAGCATATTGTGTGTATGTTATTGAAATGCTTGGTATGTGTGGGATCTGACCATCTAGTTGTTTATCTTTAGTAGCCTCTCTTACCGGGAAATGTCTCCTAGTGTTTCCACTGAGCCATGGTAGCTTGCTACTACTCCGGAACACTTAGGCTGGCCGGCATGTGTCCTTCTTCGTTCCTGTGTCTGTCCCTTCGGGGAAATGTCACGCTTTGAGTACCGGAGTCCTGTTAGCCCGCTACAGCCCGGTTTACCGGAGTCCTGCTAGCCCAGTGCTACAGCCCGGACCCACTTGCTGATGACCGACACGTTCGAAGCTGGGTCATGGATGCCTGTCCCTGTAAGTCTGTGCCACTTTGGGTTTACGACTAGTCATGTCAGCCCGGGCTCCTTATCATATGGATGCTAGCGACACTATCATATACGTGAGCCAAAAGGCGCAAACGGTCCCGGGCAAAGGTAAGGCGACACCCGTGGGGATACCGTGCGTGAGGCCGCAAAGTGATATGAGGTGTTACCGGCTAGATCGATGTGACATCGAGTCGGGGTCCTGACACGGCGTCGGGCGGCGTCGGCCTCCTCTGGACCCCGATCCAGACCGGGAGAGAGGAGGGGGCGTCGTGGGGAGAGGGGGTGTGGGTGCGGGGAGTGCGGGAGGGGGCGGCGTCGGCGTCGGGCCCGATCCCGATTGGATCGGGGGGGAGAGGGAGAAAGCGAGTGGGGGGGGCGAGTGGATAGGGTTAGGGTTCGGTGGGAGGGGGGTATGCAGAGGGGGGGGGGGCGCCTGGGCCGGCCTGGGGGCCTGATGGCCTGCTGGGCCGAGGCCCAGTGGGGGGGGGGGTTTGCTCTTTTTTTTGGCTGTTTAGCTTTTCTCTTTTGTATTTTCTTATTTATTTTACCTTTTCTGTTTTAAATTTTAGACCCACATTATTTTACTTAGTAAAATATGACAACAACTCCTAAAATAACGTTTCAAAATAACCCTCAGCCACAAAAGGTTTTAACCCAAAATAAATTAGTTTTATGTTTTATAAAATACCAAAGGCATTTAAAAATTGTTTTTGCTACCGTTTTATTTTCCTTTGAGCATTTAAACATTTTATAAAAATGTGGTTTCACCTCCATAATTACTTACGATTTATTTGACACAACCCGAACATTTTAGTTTTAATTTTTGAAAACTTTTGTTGTTTGCCCGATTCAAATTTGAATTTGAATCGGTTTCGAACTAACTCGAGATTAGCAACTACAAACGAGGTGACGTGGCATCATTAGCAAAGGATCACTGTAGCTTAATTACCCGGGCGTCACAAGTACCTTGAGCCGCATATTTTCTGTCATATCACAAAGCACATCAAAAAGCCATTCCGTCCGGGCATTCACTATGCGCGAGATAATATATTTTTTATATCTTCTTCCAGGCAATCAAGGTCAGACAAATATCTCCAGGTTTATCTAAATTAAATGGAATAGAGGGATAGTTCAACTCCATTCATAACTAGAGCCACTAGCTTAGGTTTATGATTATGTATGTCAGTTTGAAACTTCAATTAATATTAGAAGTGGCACCCACCCCACCATCATTACGACCTCCTTTGGTTTGCAGGAATGGAGTAGGAATTCCATAGGATAGGACTTTTATAGGAAATTTTTCTTTAGTGCCCTTTGGTTTGTAGGAATGGAATCATATTCCTATGGAGGAATTCTTCCTATCCTCTACTTTTCATAGGAAAATAAATATTAGCCTAGACTTAATGGAAAAAATCCTATGATGTGAATCAAAGAACATCTCCAATCATATTCCTACTCATAGGATTTGGATGCATGTCATCTCATTTCCTATGACTTTCCTATTCCTATGATTTCCCTGCCTTATAAACCAAAGGAGGCCATAGTTTGCAGAATTACATGTCAGTGCAGGGAGGGCGTGCTAGAGTATGATGACCATGGTCATCATAAAATATACGAGGATGACTTCCTGTACAAGTCCAACCTCCATCTGTGTAATATGATATACAACCTGATTCTGTGCGGCTGATGGTTCCAACATAGTTACTTCCTTTGTATCTTATTGCATACAAAATGATATTAATTACTAATGTTTTTTGAAACGGCGGTGATTTGCGTCAACGCACCGGCCCAAATTACCGGCCCAAATTTCGGTCGGTCGGCCCGCAGCCACCCGATTAGATCGATTGGAACCGTTCGATGCGTCTTTATCTTCGTCAATGCACTAGTACGAAGGACCCTTTCTGCATCTCATCGCACCGATTCCATCTCAATAGCCCTACGTGTTCTCCCGTCGCCGCCTCTCGCCGGCCGTCCGCGCCGCTGTTCGCCGTCCTCGCCGGCCGCCCTAGCCACTGGTAGCCTTCCTCGCCGCACGTCCTAGTCGCCGGTCGGAGCCCTTGCCGGCCGTGCTCGCCGCCGGCTTTCACCCATGCAACACATGCATCTTGCTCTTGCAGCTCCATGTGTAGCTCCGGTGTGCGACGGCCGTAGTTCACCAGCGTGCTCGCTGCCGCTCATGCTTGGTGCCGTCGACGCTTGCCATCCCCCCTCGCCCATTGTAGCAAAAAAGTGGTCACTAGTTAGTAGCTTTTATGGTTGCTGGTTGAAGCAAAAAAGCAACGCAGTTGTAGCACCGGGTCGACGCTGGTGATGGCTTAGCTAAAAACGAGGCGTCGTTGTCGTCCCAACTGATTCGCATCACTCTCATGAATGAATGTAGCAAAAATTCTCACCGGTCATAGCAAAAGTTGACAACGCTTGCAGCAAAAAATGTCATTTCCGCTGGCATGGGTCGTAGCTCCACAATGGGTCGTGGGTGGATGTAGCAAAAAGTCGTCACCGTGGTAGCAAGAAGCCAACACGGTTGCATCTAAAAAAATCGCTGCCTTTGGCCGTAGCTGGCGTGCATGCCATTTCTCTGGCTTAAAGCTTTTCAAAAGAACCATTGCAGCTATCTCGCAGCCGGTTGTAGCTATTTTGGTTTTCTCGATGGCCTCCTCCTAGCTTCATCGTCTCTGTCTGAAACTTTTGAAGAAGCCGGTGGTAGCTTTTTTGGACACGGGTTGTAGCATTTTTGGGTACTGCTTGTAGCTTCTCGACGCCATTTCAAACTCCGCTCCCTGTTTTGGTTACAGCAAAAATTAGCCCTGGTCGTAGCATTTTATATCACCGGTTGCAGCTTGGTCGATTGCCGGTCGTAGCTCCGCCGCCGCCGATTGTTGGTTCCAGCTCGTCAACAGAAAAATCATGGTCTCCCTTGAACAAAATAGCTCACGGCCATGGCCGTGGAATGCAGCACGCAGCCACACGAGTTCCAATGGTGAGCACATCGGTTGCAGCATTTGAGGGGTGGGGTGGAGGAGGAGGCGGCCATGGCGATGAGCTTTGAGGGAGAGGAGGAGGGAGTGCGACTATTACGCAAGCATCAGGGGGGAGGACGAGGGCGCGGCCATGGCGGGGCGCATCAGAGGAAAGGGAGTTCTAAGGGCGCCTGCTTGTGCAAGCAGCGGCGCCGCCGGTGGGCTGGTGCGGCCATTTCTCTCTGCCGGAGGTAGCAGCCATGGAAACTCCAGGGGAGAGATGGATGATTTGGTTGGGAAGAGATAAGGAGTGGGCCTACGTGAGAGGTGATGGGATCGGTTGGATCAATTTTGATCCCACGTCTAGCGCGTGACCGGCGGAACGGTTCGGCCGGTGCCCCGGCGAGAAACGATTCCCTTTTTGAAATACCCGTGGCTTCAACTAAAATCTGTACTTTTCTTTGACAGCTATATCAGACATTATTCAGAATATACTTTTACTATTATTCTTCCCATCATGCCAAGACATCACCCACTTCAGTTTGTTATAATTTTTTTGTTAATGCACGGGCATTTTCATTCAGTGATGGTAATGATACAAGGCTTTGGTGCATAATCAGTGAAAAGAAGAAAAACAAAAACTCATCATGATGTTGATAATGGTAAGGGCATCTCCAGCCGCGCCCCCGACAGGCCCTCCCCAGGCGATTTTGCCGCGCCGGCGCCAAAAAAAGGCCCCAGTCGCGCCCCCAGAAGCCCGTTTTTCGCCGGCTCGGGCATAAACTGGTGCCGGCGGACCCAGGCCGAACCCGGCGCCCTGGGGGGCGCTTGGGGAGCCGGCACAAGCGAAAAAGGCGCGTGGGCCCGCCCTGGAGGCGACCCGAGGGCCTTTTCCCGCCGTTTCTTGACGCTTTTCCCGCGCATCTCTCCCGCTCGCTCGCCTACCTCCCACCATTCTCTTCCTTTCTCCCACCAAACCCCCTCCCGCTCGCCGCGAAGAAGCACGCCATGCCGCCGAAGAAGTACGCCATGCCGCGCGCGGCGGCAACTGCGGCTGGCGCCGTGGCCCAGCCGAAGCAGAGGAAGCCTAGGGCGCCGCCATCAAAGCCACCGGGCCTGTCGAACGCCGAGTGGAGGGTGGAAGTTCAGCGGCGCGAAGCAGTCACCGCCGACAGGCGGAACAGGGCCATAGCCAAGAAGGCCCGCGACAACGCGGCGCGCGCGGCGGCATCTTCCTCGTTGGTCGACCAGGCGGGGATGAATCCACCCGTCGTCAGCCACGCCCAGTACGCGCCCTGGGGACAGCAAGGCGCCGGATCTCCATGGGGTTCATCGTCGCCCAGCTACGCCGACGGTGACGCGCACGGTGGGTTCAACCCAAATGTGACCTTCCCTCATGGTCACCCCGCTACGCACACGCCCTCGCCCGCCTTCGTCGGCGTGCAGTACCCTCAATACAACTACTCGCCGCCCGCCGCCTACGCGTCCACACCGACGCCCCATCTCTACCGCGGACCGCTTCCCTTCTCGCACCTCGGCGACGCCGATGATACGGGAGCCAACATGGACGACATCATCGCGACAAGATCGACCGCGGCCGCCGCGTCTCCCGGGTTCGTCACCCAGGACGAGGTAGTGGACCTCAGCGGTGACATGGAGGCCGAGCTCGGCTACATCTACGGCGACGACGCGCAGGGACCCGAGGAGGAGGAGGAGGACGAGGAGGAGGAGGAGGAGGAGCCGGCTCCTGTTCCGACGAAGGGGCGCCAGAAGAAGAAGAAGTGGGCGGCTAGGTCAGGCAAACCGCACATCAAGTGGACGTCCAAGGAGGAGGAATGCCACGCCGAAGCATGGAAAGTCGTCTGCCTCGACCCGACCACCGGCGTGAACCAGAGCTTGGAGACGTACTGGGACCGCATCAAGGCCGAGTTCGACGAGCGGAAGCTCGTCGACCCCTACTTCAAAGGCGTCTACATGCAGCGCGACTCCAAGGCGATGGCGAACCATTGGGGGAGTATCCAGTTGGCGTGCAACAAATGGCATGGAATCGTCGAGGAGGTCGCGGCTCGCCCGGAGAGCGGCGCCAGCGTTGAGGATCAGGTATGCACGCCGTTCGCCCGCATATCTTCGTCCCCTACGCCCGTCGCCCGCCGCCCGCCAACTGTTCGTCTCCAGAGCAACGACGAGAAGCTCAAGGCGTGGTACCTGATGCAGCGCGGCCTCATCCTGAACGAGCTGCCGACGGCAACACCGATGATGCCCACGACGCCCACGACCACACGGACGCCAAGCCCGAACGACACCTCTACATCGCTGCCCAGCAGTGCCGAAGCCGCGCCGACGCAGCCCAGCACCGAAGCAGCTCCGACACCTACGAGCCCGCGCACGCCGACTCCGCCAACGCCTGGAGCCGACCCTGCTGAGTGAATCGTTGCGCACGCGAACTTGCGGCGGCGTCGCTTTATTTTTTGTAACGCCAGATTACGTCCAATCGCCGGATTTGCGGCGTCTTTTGAGAGCAGGAACGACCGAGTTTAAATTTCCCGCATCCTGGGGCCGGCGCGTGGGGGCGTGACTGGGAGCTAGGTCGCCCCCAGGGGCCGAACTAGCGCCGGCACACCCCCAGGCCGCTCTATTTAGGCGCCCTGGGGGGCGAACGGCTGGAGATGCCCTAAGTCCTTTGAACCATGTTGACACTCGCCTCCCGCATTAGTGCATACATGTATTTTCTTTATTCCGCCGCTGACCCCCCACCAGAGAAGACGCTGCCGCCGATGTCCGGGATCGACGTCTCTCGCTGCTGCAATATCATGCGACCTGGCGGCCACTGGCGGTTACTCCACATCTTCGGATGCTCCCGACGCGGGTGCAAGTTGCGCGGCGGCGCCCTCCACTACTGCCCCTGCCAGCGGTCGTAGCTGCAGCGGGTGGCCCTCTGGCAAAGTGCAGCAGACGTCGACAGTTAGTTTTCTTCCCATTTCGCGGGCCGCATTGGAGATCAGCATCATCTGGATCCGCCATCACCGAATGCCTCGCGCTTCCCATCGCGGGCGACGATGAGAGCATGGGCGAGAGCTCTTGGCCTCAGTACCGTCGCTAATATGGTGCCGATTTGGCCGCCGCCCTCGCCCCGATGCTCTCCCACACTCTCCATCTCAGTTCGTGTTCCCCTTACCTCCACCCCTGATTCTTGAGGTCAGTCTCGACAGACTTACGATCTAAACATACTTGCGTCTTTGTTGTGCTGCAGGTAACTTGCGATTCGCCGGCAGCAGCGTCACCTGACCGCATGGCTAAGTTCGTCCTTGCCTCATCGGCGTCGCGGCCGGAGGCTACATTGACCCAACCTCTGCATCCTGTGGCGCCGGTTCCTTCCCGTCGCTACACCGTTTCGCCGTCGAGGAGACCCAACTAGCGCGAGCATACCTCGGCTGCTTTTTTCATGCCTCAAGGAACATGGCAGCGTCGTTAATATCAGGTTTGTTCCATTACACTTGCGTCACTGGCAGTTGTCGTGCTAATGTGCTCCTCTCTTCTTGTAGTGGCTAGCTGCGGCAATTCACAGATGCAAAGGTTGGGTCCTTCGGGAATGTGTGTGGACCATCGGAAATGTGTGTGTGTATCATAGAATATCTTGCTATTTATGTATATTGCTTCCCTTTTATTCATGTACTACTTCTCTAAATGTAATGCTATCTTTTGATGCTAATCTTACATGCATACTTAAGAAGTTGCTCCCCACTACTACCAATTCTCTCTACATGCACACTATCCATATCATCATCATGCCACATCAGCATTCCGTTTTCAAGCTACAGTCCATCAGTCTAGACATGATTATTGGTGGCCATCGGATTTAAGGCAACCTCTCTCTGTTCGTTTAACTCGATACAATTAACTGGCACACTCATTTCCTCCTCCCGTTCTCCCGAGCTACGCAATAAATAATTTGGAAGCCCGAACGAGCAGGTTGGCTTTCTCTCGGCTCCCCTTCCCCTCCTTGGACGCCGCACATTCCTCTCATTCTTCTCTCATCAACCATCCCTTCCACTTCACCTTCCCTCCGATTTCTACAATCTCCACATCCTACCGCACCCAGGCACTGCCTCCTGTTCCGCGATTCCTGCAACTCAACGCCGCTGCCTCCTAAGGGCATCTCCAGCCGCGCCTCCAGGAAGGCCTCCCCAGGTGTTTTTTTCGCGCCGGCACCGAAAAGACGGCCCAGTCGCGCCCCCAGAAGCCTGATTTTCGCCGGCTTGAGCCGAAAACAGCGCCGGCGGACCCAGCCCGAACCCGGCGCGCTGGGGGACGCCCGGGGGCGCCGGGGCGAGCTGTTTTGGCGCGAAAAAGACGCGGGCCAGCCGCGTCAGCGACTCGGCGCCTCGTCTTCCCCCAACAGCCTCGGTTTCTCGCGGGGAATCAATGGCAAGGCTGCCGCGGTCAGCCTTGCCATTGATTCATCACGGGCGGCGCTTCACGGGGCGGCGCGCCGACGCCTCCCTTCCCGCGCACGCGTACACACGGGCGCGGCCCGGCTATAAAAGCCAGCGGCCTCCACTCGCCTGTGCCCAGATCAGTCCCCCCTCGCCGCCGTCCAACCCCTCCCTCTCCCTGCCTCTCCCGAGCGCCGCCCTCCGGCCCCTCCCTCTACCTCTCCCGAGCCCGCCCCGCCCCGCCGTTGCCATGGCAGAACGTTTCCCCGGAGACGAGGCGGCGGCCAACGGCTTTGGCCGCCGTTCGCTCCGCGAACAGGAGTCCTGGCTCCTGTTCCAGGCGAACATCCCGGCGCCGCCGGACATGCGCGCCGGGCCATCGGGGTGGAGGCTCAGCGCCGGGAGAGTACCCATTCCCCCGTTGCCCGACGCCGTGGCGAAGCCGAAGTACTTCGCCGAGGAGGTCGAGATCGTGCGCGCGTCCCTCACCGATGACCAACTCTCCCTCCCCCAGTACGCCGCCGACAACCACGCGGCCTGGGCGGCGTATTTCGAGCGCCGCCAGCAGCAGCGATTGGCGTCCACCAACGGCGCGCCGGTGGTCGGCGGCCGGCAGAACAGCGAGGGGCGCCACCTCTGGTGGGGCGTCCCCGGCCGCACACTCGAGGGCGTGCTCACGTACCTCGAGGGCAGCAACGACCCGCCGTTGGCGTACTCCCCGGCGCAGCACCGACGCGTCGGTCCATGGGCGCCAAGGAGGTTCGGCTCCTCCTCCTCCTCCTCTTCTTCCTCCTGATCCTCCTCGCACTCCTCCGGCACTTCGGCCCTGCTCGGCGTCAAGGCCGAGCCCGCGGCGGAGTCGCCGCTCGGCCGACGCACTCGCAGCGCCGGCATCGTCATCAACGAGGGCGGCCGGCGCGCCTCATCCTCGTCGGCTCCTCCGCGCTTCGTCAAGCCAAAGACGGAGCCGGGGCTGGCGCCGGTGAAGACGGAGCCGGGGCTTGCGCCGGTGAAGGCGGAATTCGAGGACGACGACGCGGCCCTAGAATGGGCGCGCCAGGACTCCATTGCGATGGAGAAGGCGCGCCGGGAGAAGGTGAAGAGCGCCAGCGCGCCGCCCTGCGCCGCTTCGAAGAGCGCCGACGCGGCCGCGATGAAGACGAGGTCGTCGTCCTATGCGACAGCGACGACGACGACGACGACGCGCCGCCGCCAGTCCGCCATGGCGACGCCGGGTCCAGCAGGGGCGCCCGCATCAAGGAGGAGAAGGCCGCCGCCGACGACTATGGCGGCAACGACTTCAGCGCCTTTCTTTTTTAGATTAGGTTAATGTCATGAAAATGGCGAATTTCGTCGAAATTTGCCATGTTTAGACGAAATTTGCCATGTTTGGCCGAAATTTAACTAGTTTTTATCATAACTTCGCCGAACGTCCCATCTTTTTTTTAATACGCGCCTAGGGACGGCCCTGGGGGCCGACTCGCCCCCAGGGCCATTTTTTGCGCCGGCTCACCTCAGGCGGCGCTTTTTGACGCCCCCTGAAGGGCCAACGGCTGGAGATGCCCTAAGGCTGGTCATAGTGGGGAGTAACATATAGTAGTAACATGCATACATTAGTACTCTATGTTACTACCCTTATAGTGAGAAGTGTCATATGTGTAGTAGTAACATACACATGTACATTTATTGTCTTGTAGACTCATTTTGCATTGGAAAGCGCTATGTGATGGTAACATATTAGATTACTCTATTTGCCTCTCTCCTCATTAACTACTTGCCACATCAAAAAATTTGCTTATATGACATCTATGTTACTGCCTATGTTACTCCCACTATGACCAGCCTAATCTGATTGTAGGCATCATCCTTTCCGTCGAAGGAGTGATCATGCACGCGGCCATCTCCACGTGGCTGAATCAGCATGTGTGCACGCCATTCGTCTACTCCGGGCCCTCCTCGTGTCGGCGACTTCGGACGCTCCGCTCCGCTCCGCTCTGAACCTTCCTCGCGCTGGCGTCATAGGACGCACCAGATGCGGCCATCACGGCAGCGGCCCCAATTCTAGCGGGACACTCTACTCCAGGCCTCCTCATGCCAGCGGCCTCGGATGCGCCGACCATCCCCGCGCAGCCGAATTAGCTTGTGCACATGAGTTGCTCTGCTCCGGGATCTCCTCACGCTGAAGGCCTCAGATGCACCAGACGCGGCCAGCCCCGCCGCAGCCCGGTCCCAGCGAGATGAGTTCTGGAAGGTGAAGCTCACTGCCCGCAAGCACAACCTGAAGAACAGCGTGATCATCTCTTCTCCTCCTGATTGGTCCGTATCTTCATTCACTTATTAGCTATTGTAGTTTTGGACTTCCTGTGGTGCTTTGGATGATTAATCTTCTTTCATTTTTGTTAAATTTCTGTGGTCTGGCACAGGTCTGATGAAGATCGATATCAATGGTGAGCTTGGGCCTCTGATCTTGTCACGACCCCAGTACAAATATCGAACAGATAGATAAATCAACACCCATATTCGGTACAGATTCAGAGGATACAAGGGAATTTGGGATGAAAAATCAGCAAAGAGGAGATGAGATACAGTAGCAGCCGGGGGAGAGGAACGAGAGCAGAGGACGAGAAGGTTGAAGACGATTCATTCATTCGCCGCCTTTCCCGTGCTCTCCGGATTGCATATGTAGCTTGTGCCGTGTGGAAACTAACCTCCAACGAACGGCCCATCTCGTAGCCCAGGCCCAGTTACCAAGTATAGCGTGACAGCCCATTGGTGGGGTGTTACACTCTTCCTCCCTTGAAATTCGGCTTGCCCTCAAGCCGGTGATGAACATCCTTGAATCAGAAATGCCGCCACACTCGTCTAGCCGAAGAGCTAAGCCACCTGGATCATATGGTAGAAGTATGTGCTTGGGGGCGATTGTATTGCTAATCACAAGCTGATGAAAGAAACTGAAATCCTCTTCATAAGTGTGCTTTGTAGTGTGCAGTCCTCCCAACGCAATGCCAAATTTTTCAATATTTTCTATTGCACCATCAGGGGAAGAACCTTGCTGGCCTGTGCAGAACACATTCTCAAGTATTTGGGTCCATGAAGAGTCGTTCAGAAGAGCCTTGTCAACCATCTTGGAAAGCAGCAGAGGGTGAAGCATGAATGCTTGCTCTACAACTGTTGACTTGTCAACATCATTAGAAACATCTTCAGATGCCACATCACGTGAAAAGGAGAAATTTGGGAACAACCAAAGGGAGCTATCACATTGGCATTCTTCAGCAAACTGTTCCAACCATTTGTACTGCTTCGATCTTAGAGCAAAGGACTCCATGCAAAACAGAGCACCCTTTGGGTCGTCAGAATCTAATGGCAAAAGAAACTTGCATGCCTCTAAAGCTGAACGGTGACAATCACTTCTATCCAGGTTTTTCATGTTCCTGGCGGCTTCAAACCATTCTTGCACATGGCTGACAGAAGGATCATATGTGTCCCATGGTGGCCATAAACGAGGTGGAGATAGCCTGTACTCAGCATTGTCTACTTGATCGATGTCAATAGCTATCTCAACCAGATTAGAAAACCTACCTTATCAATTCTCTGTCAGCCACACTTCGAAAGAGCTAAGGAACCTTGTCCTTGTGAATGTAGAAAATTGGCCATTGTATTGTTGAAGACCACTCTGGATGTACGAGATTGTAGAGCAGAACTTGTAGAGCGTAACAGCAGGCTGGTTGGCTGATTTCTTACAGAGAGCATGTGTTAGGCGATCAATATCAGACATCCTTTTAAGTTGTTGCCTAAGACCCTGACGAAGCTCGGAATCTTCCGCGAAAGACTAAACCATATATAATCTGTTATTTATGTCGTTTACATCCAGCGGAGGTTGTTTTGGCACTTTGTTAAGTACTCGATGCCCCATCCTAGCAGTGTGAGTTCTGTTTATCGAACCAAACAACCTATTTTTGTTTGCATCAGTTTTTCCTTCAACAATATCCAATGCTAGCACCCCTGCAGAATCAAGTCGTATATAGCAGTCCAAATTGTATTTCTCAATCGTGTAATTTCCATAATTAGTATCATCTGCTAGCAACTCAGCATATAATACTAGAGCTCCAAGGGCACCCAAAGTATAGTCAAACTGAGATAGGAGGTCACGAACTGGCTCGACATAACTTCTGATTATTCTAACAAGATCCTGCACAAGATCCCTAGATTTAAATTCAGCCTTCTTTCTTTTAGTCAGAAGAATACTGCAATTGATAATAGCATCCTGAAGAGCTTGCAAATCTATTGATTTTTCAAAATCTGCCAGAAGAAGACAATCCTTGCAACCTAATGCAACAAGGGCTGATTCCATATTTACAAATCTACTATCTTCAGGGAACTCAGCCAACCCAAGCTTTCGGTTCGTCATATCCACATAACTAGGCCATACATACAGCTGACGTTCACAGAAGACAGGAAAGAATGCAACAATAACCGGGGAATATTGCATGTCGTTGTTTGCAAATAGAATATCTTCAAAATTGCCAATGTTTCCAGGTGTTCCACATTTTGTTAACCTCCAACTTGATCCACTTCCCTCATAAAGGTCCAGAAACTTGTCACTCTTTCCAGGACCAATAGCGTATTGTGTCGACGGTGGTATGTCCCTGGCTCCACTGCTCTTGCTCATCCATGGATCTGGACATGGTTTCAGCTCAGTCAAGTTTACAATAGGATGTTCCACGCACTGTAACTGCCATGCACTTGGTGGTGCTCGTGGTGGCCATAGTGGTTGCATGACACCACTCTTCCCAATCTATTCCTCGTCAGTATCTGCACACACCAAAGGCATAGTACAAGGTGAAGTGTTGCAGAGGATGTTGCTGAGCGGTGTCGTGGTCAAGGGAGATGCATCCGACGGCACCACATGGGTCACCTTGTTGGCGTCTTCCTGGGAGCAATCTGTCGAACATGTGTTGGGCATCAGTGTCGCCAACTCAGGGGCTGGCAGAGTTTCTGCAGGTGCTGCAATTGCCAAAAACATGCCTGTAGAGGGCGAGGTTGATCCTGTAGTTTCCACGCTGTTGGCCTTTTGCTTGATGACCTCCATGTGTGGACCTGCGATGGCCGCCCCCTGCCTATCGCTGGCATCCTCGATGTTCACTGATGCGGAGCCTGACAATGGTGGGGCTACGACAGATGCAACCGGTGTGGATAAGGCCTCCATCCTTGCGAGGGCCTCCTCCAACATGGCCCGAAGCTGTGCCCAGTTGGTGGTCGTGGCACTGTTCGTCAGCGGCTCAGCGCTGGTGAAGGAGAGGCGACCTCCGTGACATGAGCTGCCGACGCCCCTCCTAGGCACCCCGCGGTGGTGGCAGGAAGTAAATCCGGCAAAACCTCCTGGATGTCGAGGAGGCAGGCACGCTCATAGATGCAACGGCCATGTAGGGCCAGGGCTTGCGCTGCCCCGTGTCTTGTGCGAAACTGAACCACCGCCTCCACATGGTGGATTCGTTGGGATACTGAGATTTCCACCACGCCATACGCCGCGAACACCTGCTGGAGTGTATCCTCTATGACTAGGTAGTACACATGGTGCACGATGACGCGGAGAACGCCGCCGGCGAGCATCTCTGGATGGCTTGACATTTTGTCGAACAGATGGTAGGCAGGAGTAGGTGGGGATTGTTTTCTTGGCTCTGCCTGGGTTTGGATGACGCTGTTGCTTCACTCCAAACCGATCCAACCTAGCCCAAGGATTTTCGATTCACTGAAGCAAATCACACCCAGGACAGTGGATGTTAAGGATCGAGAGAGATGAGGAACACACAGCGAAAGCAAAATTTTGAGGAAATTTTATGGCTCTGATAACCAAATTGTCACGACCGGAGTACAGAGATCGAACAGATAGATAAATCAACACCCATATTCGATACAGACTCAGAGGATACAAGGGAATTTGGGATGAGAAATCAACAGATAGGAGATGAGATACAGTAGCAGCCGGGGGAGAGGAACGAGAGCAGAGGACGAGAAGGTTGAAGACGATTCATTCATTCGCCGCCTTTCCCCGTGCTCTCCGGATTGCATATGTAGCCTGTGCCGTGTGGAAATTAACCTTCAATGAACGGCCCATCTCGTAGCCCAGGCCCAGTTACGAAGTATAGCGTGACAGCCCATGGGTGGGGTGTTACAGATCTGTTCTGGTTTGTTTGCTTCGTGATTGGTTTGATTTGGTGTTGTGATGTGGTATTCGTATGTTTCTAGGTGCTTGAAGATAGGTCGGAGGTGCTTGCTAGCTTCAACTGGGCGAGGACGGCGACCTACGGACTACGGCAAGAATCCTTCTGCAGTTGAAGGTCATGTACCCCTGTTGTTCTTCAGTAGTTTTTTCCCTGTGCAACCGTACTTGCTACAGGCACACACTGTTTCCTATACGTTGCTACTTTTGCATCTTTGTGTTCTTGATTAATATATCTAAACTAAATTTTGTTCGACAGCCATTGCCCAGTACCAGATGCTCATGTTTCCATGTGTTGTTTCTTTGAGAGGATATCGTTCTTCGAATATGTAAGGGTCTGACAATGAATTAGTGCTTCTTGATGTGCAACCTAACCTACTTCCCAAATTCATATATAACCATTTGGCATACAAATGATGTGCAACCTGAGGTTTGGTATGTACGAGCCCAATCCCTTACCAAAGTTTTGATTTTATTTGCATTACACATGCACTTTGCATTTAATTATGCATATCTTAGATGGCAAAATTATTTGATTTTTTACGTGTGTTACATAGCCTATCCGGTAATCTTGCTGCAGCCATACAAATATTTTTAAGCTTTGGTTTAATTATTTACCTTTGACGAGAAAGAAAACACATAAGCTTATAGACTTCATGTAGCATCATTTTGGTCCATTGTTTTTTTTTTGAGCCATGCAGGAGAACTGCTTGTCATATATTAAGACAGAAAGCAAGTACATTGGTAGTACAAACGGTGATGACCACTCAAGAGGCAAAACAGGGAGCAGGGAACCTAAGTGCTTTGCCCAAGAGACAAAACAGCGAGCAGGGAGTCTAATTGCTTTGCTCCAGCCTGAACCCATAAATGACATTCAGATTTATAAATTCAACAAGCTTTAGAAGTGGAAGATGGGCGTTGTGAAAGACTATATTGTTCGCTCATTCTAGATGGACCAAACGACCAAGAGTTGAAGCAGCAGCAGTCCAGCAATATGTGAAAGTGGAGTTCATCTACCGTTGGAGGGACTGTAGGCCGGCCCAGCTAAGCGCGGCATGCCAAACCATATACTGACAATCGCACAGCCGGAGAACAAATGGTCAGCGTCTTCGTCATGCCCGCTACAAAATGCACAACTATGATTGTGCGGTAGCCTTCTCTTTGCAAAACGATCTGCAGTTCGAATTCGCTTGCTAACCAACAGCCATAGGAAGATTTTATATTTGAGAGCAGCCCAGGTCTTCCAAATGCCATCCTCACATTGAAAAAAGATGGCAGGAGCGAACAGTGATTGAAGAAATAACTTTCTATAATAGTGACCCATCTGCTTTTTATACCTCTTGACACCACTAGATACTGGTATGATTATTTGGATGCCCTCTTAGTAGTTACTCCCTCCGTCCCAAAATTCTTGTCTTAGATTTGTCTAAATACGGATGTATCAAGTCTTGATACATCCGTATTTAGACAAATCTAAGACAAGAATTTTGGGACAGAGGGAGTACTTTAATTGGCTCAATTGTTACTGATGGTCAGCATATCCTCTTTTTTTTCAGTTTCTACTCTAATGTAGTTTAGTGGTGAAGATTTTATTGGGGCTACTTTATAACAGGAACTTTGTATACCCTGACATCTACTCTTTTTGTTCAGTGTGGATTAGCGTATGTTTCCTATGATGCTATGCAATAGACTACTGTCACATTGGTCCGGTGTTCAAGATCCTATGAGACATAACAATGATTTTCAATTCCAGTGACACCTAACAATGAGAAGCAACGGAGGATTATGTCTAAATAGGCAATGGTGAAATAGATTCAATTGGTTTTTAAAATCTACCCACTTGCTTCCTGTGACTCAGTTGTTCGTCCTTAATTACAATGATCTGTATTGAACCAAAATTGATGAGCTAAAATCATGTTCTGTCAAGAATGACTAAGTGCCATCTATTCCATTATCCAAACAAAAAAATTGAGGAACAACGTTTTTCACATCATCTTTGCTTTTTGTGCACCCATCATTGCATCTTCTTGATGAATACTACAACTCTATCTCTACCGTGTTTAGTCAAGTCCATTTTTAGTCATATACTTAACTCTAAGCTCTACATAAAAGCTTCCCTCAAATAATTTAATTGCCAATGCATGGGCTCATGTTTCCATGGTACAACAAATACGGTTTTTACATAAATTTGTTAGCAGGTCCCGCCGCAACGCGCGGAGAATTATCTAGTGGACTAAAAGTCTAAAGCCTTTCCTTTTGCAAAATGATCACTCATGGGACTGCCAGGATCAATTATGTACACTAATGGGACTGCTAGGATCAATTATGTATGCTAAACATTACATTGTGAGTGCGTACTGGCAAGGCAACCAAGATTTTGGGCCTCTACATATTGTTTTGATACTTTGACCAGATGCCCTTTATAGTTTGACCAGATGGAGTTTTTTTAGCTAAAACGTCTTGTTATGTAACTGAAAACGAGCATGGACGGGTAAATTTATATATCTCATTATCATAATATTCAAGGTAGAGAAACGACCCCCCCCCCCCCCCCCCGCATCGCCCTCTCCTGGCGACACGGGGGTAACCGCACCCGTCGCCGCCGGGAACCCTCCCCCTCCGCCATCCCCGCTGTGCCACCGCCGGAGGGTCGGCCGGCGAAGCTGCGCTGCGCCTCGGGATAGCGGTGGCGGGGCGGATCCGTTCCCCCGCAACCCCCCACGCGCTTCCCCGCCCCCGCCCCGCCCCCCGATCCACCACCGCCAGGGGACCCCCCTGCCCGCTTCCGCCGCGCCGCCGCCAGAGGGCCGGCCAGCAAGGCCGTGTCGCGCTCCAGGAAGGTGGCTGCAGGGCGGATCCGTCCCCTGCGCGCCATCCACCCCCAGCCCCCTGCCCCCGGCTCCGCGTCCTGTTGCTCCTGCGCGGGGGCCCTCTTCCCAGCTGCTGCACGTCTCTGCCAGTCCGCGGCGGCCGCGGCTTGCCGGCCACAGCTGCTCGGCAACGCCCCCTGCAGTCCTCCTCTCCTCCCTCCGTGCACGGCCCAGCTCTGCTGGTGCTGTTGGTCTTGGGTTGGACACAGGTGTTGCGGCCGGTCGCGGAGGTGCTCGCGGCCTCCCTTCCTGCAGGCAGTCCCCTTCGTCACCGGCGGTCCTTCCTCTCCCCTCGAGCCACGGCGACAGCTCACGCGGTGGCAACGAGACTACAGTGTTAGTGGCAGTCTTGAAGCCCCTCAAGGAGGGTACTTGCTGGAGCTGCTCCGGTCCCTGCGACCTTGGATCCGCGTCTCTCCGGTGTCCATGGCTGTCGGCGTCCTTCGATGGGTGGCTCCGGCCTCGGTGACCCAGCGTCTGCGTTCCTTCCAGCTCGCGTGGCTCCCCGATGGTCCGACGGCTATGGCCACGGTAGCTAGGATCTGCGTCCCTCAAGTCCTAGCTTGTCGGCGTTGCTGTTCGCCGTTGCCCAACCCTCCTTGTGGTCTGCTTCGCCTCTTGCCCTACTTTGTACACCTCAATGATTCCCCTTTGCTAGATCCGTGCTCGTGGATTCGGAGGCGATGCCATCCTCCGACGGCAGATGCAGGCCCGCCAACTCCCTTCCGACATGGTGGCTCCGACCGACGTTGTCCTCCTCATCTTCATTTCCAGACACAGTGTCTATGGGATTGCTCAGCCTTAGGCCAGGGAGAAATCCCTGCTCGGTTTACCGACGCTGGCAGCGGCGGCATCTACGGATGTCGTTTCCTTCTTGGAGGCGTTGTCAAGGCCCTCGGCTGCGCCCCTCTTCGAGCTCAGGGGAAACCCTAGGTCTGGTTCCTTCGGACCGGATGGAGACGGCGTCTCGGCGTCCTCCTCCTTCTTTAAGGCGCTATCTTGCTCGCTCGCGGGGTCCCCTATTTCGGTTCTAGAGATGTTGGTGCTCTTGTTGGTTCGGCATTGCCGTGCTTGGGTCGGGTTTGGTAGGTTTATCTGTGATGTATCCTCTATTCGGGCCGAGCATCCCATGTTCCCCTGCTCCGGGCACCATGTTCACGCCTATCTGCGTTCGTGTGATGTGTTGTACCCTTAACTGTACTCATTCTTCCTCCTATCAATGAAATGATACACAAGCTTTGCGTATTCGTGAAAAAAGGTACAACCATTTATTTTGGTATCACTATATTCAAGATAATACTAATATATTCAACTGCATGGATGTGTCTGGCTCTTTTGTTTTTGATTTTATGCTCTCGTAGAACGGTAAAGATTTGATTTGTCCAGTTTGCACGATGAGTATTCTCCGTTGCATATTTTTAGGCCTTCCATGTGAAATATTCATGCTAATTAGATATATTGCTTATACAAGATGATTATGAGTTGAGGAAGAAATTTTACTATACTTGCTCAAATATTCACAATGAACCTAAACATAACAGTTCTGATATTGGGAATATCTTAAGCCCATCAAGTAGATATTAATTCATTATAGATTCTTAGTTGGATCATTGCTCCCTATGTACTTACAGATTATTAGTTGGATCATTGCTTTAAATTATTACCCGATTGTTACTGGCTATTTTTTGTATGCATGTGAAATATAACATGCATTATATTTATATATATAACTTCAACAAAATATTTCAAATGACCGTGGCAACGCACGGGCGTTCAACTAGTTATTCTAACAAGCAGGAAGATCATGCCTTGAGCCTTGTGGACCATTTCACTAGTTTTTTTTGTTGCTACTATGTCAAACCATTATTTTTTGTTGCTATATATCTAAGCTGTTTGACTTTTACTTTTTGTATATCAACGTAGATGTTTGGAGCCGTCCGATGTCTGGTGTCGTGATCACGCGGTGATGGGATGGGATCCCACCTCTCCGAGCAAGTTCACAAGCTTGAGAAGGCACTGATGCGAGGACCCTCCCTCTTCAATGCTCGCACAAGCCTCGTTCTTCCACGTCGCAGCCCTCGCCTTGACTCCCTCGTCGCCGAGCAGCCGTGCCACCTTGCTCTCGATCTCCTCCTTGGTGACGACCCCTCGCTCGTCTCGGCAAAGCTTGATGCCGGTGCCCCACACGTTGCACACGTAGCTCTGGTTGGCGAACTGGTCAGCGAAGTACGGCCAGCAGAGGAACGGCACGCCGTGCAGCATGCCTTCCATGGTTGAGTTCCACCCGCAGTGTGACACGAAGCAGGCGACGGCGGGGTGCGAGAGCACGCGCTGCTGCGGCGCCCAGCCCACGATGAGACCCTTTCCCTCGACGCGGCGCTTGAACGCGTCGAGCCAACCTTCTGTGGCTCCGGTGGTGAAGTTTGGCCGGACGACCCACAGGAACGGTCGGCCGGAGAGCGCGAGCCCGTCAGCAAGCTCTTGGAACTGCGTCGCGTCCAAGATGCCGGAGCTCCCGAAGGCGACGTAGACGACGGAGCAGGGGGCCTGCGCGTCGAGCCAGGCGAGGCAGGTGAGGTCTTCGGGCAGGAAATGTCCGGCCGGCCTCGACGTCGGCGCTACCAGTGGGCCGATCGGCAGCGCGTTCGGGAGCAGGGCCAGAGCGTCAGGTTCCATCTCCATGAAGGTGTTGCATATGATCGTCTCAGCTAGCGGCATCAACCGGTTGGTCCTGAGGACGTTCTGGATGTTGGTTCTGCGCCTCTCAGGCGTGCTGCCAAGGCTGACCCAGGGGATCTCTGCCGCGTCAACGGGCGGCATCAGTTGGACCCTCTCGTGCCTCTTCACGTTCCCTGCGTAATGTACGTGGTATCCATGTTCATGGTGTACAGTCTACATACCAAGAGAAGACTAGGAAACTAACGAGTTACATGGGGATGGAAATTTTGATTTGCTCTTACCACTTTCATCAACAACACCGTCCTCGATCAATTTTGGGAGGTTCATCCTAAGCGCAAACACGGCTGCAGAGTACGTGGAGAACAAGGCGACACGGACGCCCACCGTGGTTGCCAGCTCCAGCGCCCAGCTCATGGACACGTCCGCTATCATCCAGTTCGTCTTCCTCGACCTGATCATCTCCTCGAGGCGGCCGGACATGGCGGCCGGCAGTCCCTTGACCAGCGCGCCGATGTCCGTGTGGTCGTCGGCAGGCCCCAGGCCGTCTGGAATGGAGAGCATGTGAACTCCTCCTGGGATTGCTCCGTCCTCTGCCAAGGCTTGGAGGACGCGGCCGTGGTTGAACTCGGTGTTGACGAAGTCGATCTCCAAGCCGTGCTCGACGAGCTTGCGGGACAGCTCCATGAGCGGGATGACGTGGCCCTGGGCAGGAAAGGGTAGCACCATGACACGAGGTTGAGCTTGAGCAGCAGCAGCCGCCATTGAGCTAGGTTGTTCGCGCTAGAAATGGAGTATGCCTTGACAAATTTGCAAGAGCAAAGTTTGTCACAGGGTCTCCCGGTGGACGCGGACGACAGGGATGGACGGGTAGTCTGTCATATATGCTCACACTTGTGCATATATAAGGGTCTGCAGACCAATTGATGTTGCATCAGCTCATCTCTAGTCAACAGACCACATTTTTGTCTCTTCCAAAGAAAGGGTTATCTGGGTAATGACTCATCACATCGTGTTGATAAGTTTTTATGAAGTTGTGGAGTGGAGTGTGGACCACGTTGTTGTCTCTATCATGTTGGGCATATATATATATATATATATATATATATATATATATATATATATATTGGTAGTTAGGGATTGTTCGAAATTAGATAGGAATTCTTTCCGTCTTGTCTTTAGGAGGCCTTTTACCCACGAGGCTCAATACAACACACAAACTGCTATGTTGATTCCCTCATCTCTAATCCTCTTACAATTCAATCTCCTTATTTTGGGAAAAAATTGATGATTGTAGCCGAATTTTGTACCCGCAACCACAACTAATCACTGGCATGCAAATGATTTGTGTGTTGGCTCATGGAGCTTTGTTTCGGTGGGCCGATGATTGTCCATGTACACCCATGTTGACAAGTCCAACCAGAGAGGCCGAACTTGGCATTTCATCCCCAAGACCCCAAGGGTGAGCTTCAAGCCAACACCTTCAACAAGAGCATGACAAATAAGAAATATACTATTAGAACCTAATATCAACACTAATAAATGGATAGGCGGGGGGCGGCGCCCCCCCCCCCCCCCCCCTCCACGCTGTATTTATTCAACGATTGTTTAACATTGAGCGCGTGCATCTCATAATTATTTTGTTCATTATATAATTACATATACATGGCATAAGCTTTATTTGTGAATTAAAATATAACTTTGATGTTCATGCCATTATTTTATAATGATTTTCATGATATGCGATATATACTGGTGAAATGGTACCACAGGCTCCTTTTGACAAGCGTCATCTTCTGCACTCTATCATTTGTGTGTGTCATTAGCATCGCGGACACTTTCGTGATAGTGAAAGTTGCGAGGTTCCCCTACTTGGGATCGTCGGCTAGGTTTCTGGTCGTAGCTAGGGACGTTGTAGCAGATCTTGTTGGGGTGGCACTCTTTAGTGCAGGCTCTTATATATAGCTTTGTTCTGCCATTAGCTACATACGCTTGAGTGACTTGGTCAGTGCAGGTATATTATTCGTGTGTGCTGATATTACCTTAAGAGATGGATGTTTAATAATACTTGAGAAACCCGCATGCTTGTATGTTTGACTGAAGGGTGCGAGTTTGTTAGATGTGTTTGATATTTAGTACCAAAGGCAGCATGTTGCACGAATGTGGCACTAGAACGTCCAGTGAAGGAACGAAATATTCAAACAGCCAAATCTGTGTTTTGATTGACTAGTAAATGTGCCCGTGCATTGCATATTAAAAGAACACGTCCATAAACTTGATTCTGAATATTCTTATGATGTAGATTCATCTTGTAAGTTAGTTGTATACGACCAAGAATGCAAATGCCGGAGGTTTGGGCCACACTTAGCTGGTGATAGGTTAGAGTGCGCGTATGTGTGTATGACATTTATTTTTCTTGCCGGGAGATGATCAATGTCAATCTGAGTCACACTTGTCATGTGTATGATGGGATCCAAGAAAACTCTCGAGGAGCTCCCGCTGTCAACTGTCAAGTGCTGCTGAGGGGCGCTCTTCACCGGTCTATGTTCAATCTTCTCTCCTTCCTCTCCTTGATATGCATTCGTGATAGTTTCGTCTTCGCCAGAGTTTCCACCTTCTCATGCATGGGTGGGTGGGCTAAGGCGGTTCTCATTGCTGGGGACACGGTTATTCCTTTGGTTGGGTTCGCAATCTTCTCTACAGGAGCTTGCATCACTCTCTGCTACAATTAGCTTGTGTGTGTTGACAATAATCGTATCCTAATGCCAACCAGAGGCCGAACTTGGCATTTCATCCCCAAGACCCCAAGGCTGAGCTTCAAGCCAACACCTTCAACAAGAGCATGACAAATAAGAAATATATTATTAGAACCTAACATCAACATTAATAAATGGATAGACGGGGGGCGTTGCCCCCCCTGCGTTGTATTTATTCAACAGTTGTTTAACATTGAGCATGTGTATCTTATACTTATTATTTCTATTATATAATTACATATACATGGCATAGTAAGCTTTATTTGTGAATTAAAATATAACTTTGATGTTCATGCCTTTATTTTATAATGATTTTCATGATATGCGATATATACTGGTGAAATGGTGCCGCGGGCTCCTCGTCACAAGCGTCATCTTCTGTACTCTATCATTTGCGTGTGTCATAAGCATCGTGGACACTTTCGTGATAGTGAAAGTTGCGAGGTTCCCCTACTTGGGATCGTCGGCTAGGTTTCTGGTCGTAGCCAGGGACGTTGTAGTCGCTCTTGTTGGGGTGGCACTCTTTAGTGCAGGCTCCTATATATAGCTTTGTGCATCCACTAGCTACATACGCTTGAGTGACTTGGTCAGTGCAGGTATTTATTTGTGTGTGCTGATATTACCTTAAGAGATGGATGGTTAATAATACTTGAGAAACCCACATGCTTGTATGTTTGACTGAAGGGTGTGAGTTTGTTAGATGTGTTTGATATTTAGTACCAAAGGCAACATGTTGCACGAATGTGGCACTAGAACGTCCAGTGAAGGAACGAAATATTCAAACAGCCTTTGTAGTCTGGGTCAATCCAATATGATTGTTTTCTATCATCATACTCTCAAAGTTGCTAGCATCCTTATTGCACTTAACTTAATTCCCATGATCAGGAAAACATAATCATCTGCAACACTTGAGCTAGTCCTATAGGTTGGACCAGACCGTGAGATCTTACGTGGTGATTTTTTTGGACCAGATTGTGATTTGCTTCAAGGAAATGTTTTTTTGCATTGAACACCCTAGTATTTCTTTCTTCTTACAAACAAGGTCAATTTTATTGCATGAAACCCCCTAAGGTTTTCATTTTCTTACAAAAAAGGCCAAAATTTTGACAAGTCGGGGTAATTTTCGCTGGAAATTTCGGCAGCATAACAGGTGGGGAGGTTTGTTATTCACACGCAAGAGAAACACTCGCCATGACGATTCCTTCAACAAGCTTAGGAAGCACTTTCCTAATCAGCATCCAATGTCCATTATAGTGGGCAGCTCCATGCCTCATGCCCCTTGTCGTAAACATACAAGTTTATTGCTCGTCCTCGTGATGCCTACGTCTTGAGCCCAAGACCTTTCTCTTCCCACGCTGACATAGCACATGACCCTCTTCTCTTGCCTTACAGCTAAACTAGCATAGCATACTCCCCGTCTAAACAAAATAAAAATGATGAAAAACCAAAAATAAGAGGTTAATTTACACATAACTAGCTAAAACAGACTAAAAATAACTACGGATTATTAATGACACATAGTCAAATTGTAGATATTGTCCTTCTTGTTAGTCCGCAAAACATCTAGGGGGTCAAAATCAGGTTATTATACGAAAACCTATTTGTTCTTATGCTTTTTTTCATTCTACTACTAAAATGGAATCAATTAGTTACGTCTGCAGCCATGGCCAGCTAAATGTTGTGTAATGCAGAAAACACAATGATTTCTAATTAAAATTGCACCTTTTTAGCTGCATCCGATCCTCAACATCCTACTGAATCATCAAAACAAATCATGATGATATGTACTCAACAGAGGCATGTGTTGCATGCGTACACTTATCCAAAGTCCTATGCAAGTGCTTCATCAAATGCATCATCCCCTTATCAAATGCCTCAATTACATTGAAACCGAATGTCGCTGGCCCAGCACTAACGACCATGATGCTACAAAAGCTACCACCCATGTATGCTATTAATTATACTTAATATAAAATACTTCTTTAAGTTTTCATATTAAAAAATAGCATGCTACCATGATCGTATACTAGTTACCAACACAAATTTAAAAAAAGCTTTCTATGGATCATGTATTCTAATCCCCAAAACCATCCTAGAATTCAAAGAATATGCCATGCTGAAAGGGGGGCGCCTCGCCAGTGATTACAACATGGGCTGGCTAGAGACCCTTGGTGTGCAGCGAGCCGCTCGCAAGTAATGCTTGTTGGCCGGAGGCGTGCTTCCTTGGAACGTCCGGAGGTAGGAGAGTTGGTGGTATGAAGAGGAGCTCAGTGGAGCTCTATCGTCAGGCTCACCATCAGCAAGCACCTGCCGCCGAGGAGGATTATTTTTTGTTTAGTTAGTTAAACCGTCGGATTACTGGTTACCCTTACATAATAGTAGATCTAGAGAATTAATGTTCCTACTGTAGTAGCAATCTTTTCTGATGTTTACTGCCTCGGAACATTACCTACTATTGCTTTACTTTTCATTTCATCAAGTTCTGTTTAGTTAGCTGATAACTTGCAACTACTAACAAATACTAATACCGAGGATGTGCTTTCTTGTCTTTCGTTTATCATTTTTTAGTTTTCAGTGCCTTTCTATTATTTTATTTTTGTCATTATTGTGTCTTTTATTCTTTCAGTTTTCATTTTCTTCAACTTTTGTCATTTTCAGTCTATAAACAGGAATGTCCTAATAAATTATTTATTACATGGTTCTCTGTATTTTTTTTTCAACATTACTAGCTCTTAGTATTTCATTATTGTCACTGTGTGCCAGTCATCAGTTATATGTGGTTATGATTTAGGAGTTCAATTTTTAGTCAATAGTTATCCGTTTTTCCAGGGTTTAGTTAATAGTTTTCAACCTTTTTAGGGTTCAATATATGGTTTTAAGTGATATATATTCATTTTGTGTTCAGTTTAGTAGTATAAGTCATCAATTAGGGTTTAGTATACGATCACAGCTCCCTTGGAGATTTCATTTTCACCAATCACGCCCTTCCCCTTCACTAGATCATAATCGTGGTTTTGTCAGATGTTAAGTATTGAAGAGACGTAGCTGCAGAGGAACCTTTTGGAAACATTAGTTGGAGGCGCAGTTTTCTCATGAACTATCTCATTCCTTACATATCCTCCATAGCAGCATTAGTACCTTGAGCCGCATATTTTCTGTCATATCACGAAGCACATCAAAAAGCCATTCCGTCCGGCGTTCACTATGCGCGAGATAATATATTTTTTATATCTTCTTCCAGGCAATCAAGGTCAGACAAATATCTTCAGGTTTATCAAAATGAAATGGAATGGAGGGATAGTTCAACTCCATTCATAACTAGAGCCACTAGCTTAGGTTTATGATTATGTATGTCAGTTTGAAACTTCAATTAATATTAGAAGTGGCACCCACCCCACCATCATTACGACCTCCTTTGGTTTGGAGGAATGGAGTAGGAGTTCCATAGGATAGGATTTTATAGGAATTTTTTCTTTAGTGCCTTTGGTTTGTAGGAATGGAATCATATTCCTATGGAGGAATTCTTCCTATCCTCTACATTTCATAGAAAAATAAATATTAGTCTAGACTTAATGGAAAAAATCCTATGATGTGAATCAAAGAACATCTAGAATCATATTCCTACTCATAGGATTTGGATGCATGTCATCTCATTTACTATGACTTTGCTATTCCTATGATTTCCCTGCCCTATAAACCAAAGGAGGCCATAGCTTGCAGAATTACATGTCAGTGCGGGGAGGGCGTGCTAGACTATGATGACCATGGTCATCATAAAATATACGAGGATGACTTCCTGTACAAGTCCAACCTCCATCTGTGTAATATGATATACAACCTGATTCTGTGCGGCTGATGGTTCCAACATATTTACTTCCTTTGTATCTTATTGCATACAAAATGATATTAATTACTAATGTTTTTTGAAAGGGCAGTGATCTGCGTCGACGCACCGGCCCAAATTACCGCCCCAAAGTTGGGCCGGTCGGCCCGCATCCACCCGATTAGATCGATAGGAACCATTCGATGCGTCTTTATCTTCGTCAATGCACTGGTACGAAGGACCCTTTCTGCATCTCATCGCACCCCTTCCATCTCACCGGCCCTATGTGTTCTCCCGTCGCCGCCTCTCGCCGGCCGTCCGCGCCGCTGGTCGCCGTCCTTGCCGGCCGCCCTAGCCGCTGGTTGTTGTCCTCACCGGCCGTCCTAATCGCCGGTCGGAGCCCTTGCCGGCCATGCTCGCCGCCGGCTTTCACCCATGCAACACATGCATCTTGCTCTTGCAGCTCCGTGTGTAGCTCCGGTGTGTGACGGCCGCAGTTCACCGGCATGCTCGCTGCCGCTCATGCTTGGTGCCCTCGACGCTTGCCATCCACCGTCGCCCATTGTAGCAAAAAAGTGATGGTCACTAGTTAGTAGCTTTTATGGTTGCTGGTTGAAGCAAAAAAGCAATGCAGTTGTAGCACCGGGTCGACGCTGGTGATGGCTTGTAGCTAAAAACGAGGCGTCATTGCCGTCCCAACCGATTCACATCTCTCTCATGAATGGATGTAGCAAAAATTCTCACCGGTCGTAGCAAAAGTTGACAACGCTTGCAGCAAAAAATGTCATCTCCGCCGGCATGGGTCGTAGCTCCACAATGGTCCGTGGATGGATGTAGCAAAAGGTCGTCACCGTGGTAGCAAAAAGCCAACACAGTTGCATCTAAAAAAATCGCCGCCTTTGGCCGTAGCTGGCGTGCATGCCGTTTCTCTGGCTTGAAGCTTTTCAAAAGAACTGTTGCAGCTATCTCGCAGCTGATTGTAGCTTTTTTGGTTTTCTCGATGGCCTCCTCCCAGCTTCCTCGTCTCTGTCTGAAACTTTTGAAGAAGCCGGTGGTAGCTTTTTTGGACACGGGTTGTAGCATTTTTGGGTACTGCTTGCAGCTTCTCGGCAACATTTCAAACTCCGCTCCCTGTTTTGGTTCCAGCAAAAATTAGCCCTGGTCATAGCATTTTGTATCACCGGTTGCAGCTCGGTCGATTGCCGGTCGCAGCTCCACCGCCGCCGATTGTTGGTTCCACCTCGTCAACAGAAAAATCATGGTCTCCCTTGAACAAAATAGCTCGCGGCCATGGCCGTGGAATGCAGCATGCAGCCACACGAGTTCCAATGGCGAGCACATCGGTTGCAGCATTTGAGGGGTGGGGTGGAGGAGGAGGCGGCCATGGCGATGAGCTTTGAGGGAGAGGAGGAGGGAGTGCGACTATTACGCAAGCATCAGGAGGGAGGACGAGGGCGCGGCCATGGCGGAGCGCATAAGAGGAAAGGGAGTTCTAAGGGCGCGTGCTTGTGCAAGCAGCGGTGCCGCCGGTGGGCTGGTGTGGCCATGTCTTGCCGCGGGAGGTAGCGCCATGGAAACTCTAGGGGAGAGATGGATGATTTTGGTTGGGAAGAGATAAGGAGTGGGCCTACGTGAGAGATGATGGGATCGGTTGGATCAGTTTTGATCCCACATCCAGCGCGTGACCGGCGGAACGGTTCGGCCGGTGCCCCGGCGAGAAACGATTCCCTTTTTGAAATACCTGTGGCTTCAACTAAAATCTGTACTTTTCTTTGACAGCTATATCAGACATTATTCATAATATACTTTTACTATTATTCTTCCCATCATGTCAAGACATCACCCACTTCAGTTTGTTATAATTATTTTTGTTATGCACGGGCATTTTCATTCAATGATGGTAATTATACAAGGCTGTGGTGCATAATCAATGAAAAGAAGAAAAACAAAAACTCATCATGATGTTGATAATGGTAAGTCCTTTGAACCATGTTGACACTCGCCTCCCGCATTAGTGCATACATGTATTTTCTTTATTCCGCCGCCGACCCCCGCCAGAGAAGACGCTGCCGCCGACGTCCGGGATCGACGTCTCTCGCTGCTGCAATATCATGCGACCTCGCGGCCACTGGCGGTTATGCTGGAATTTAGTCTATATTGGGGCAGCCCAATAACTATTTCAGAAATTCCTAATAAATCCTAGAGGCCCACTTAGCCCATTTGTGCAAGGCAAGGGATACTACTAAAGTTTAGTCCCACATTGCTAGTTTAGAGGGAGTTGGACCTCTTTATAAGGGAGGCTCCTTCCTCACTTGTATGAGCATGAGAACAAGAGGGACATCCACGCGCGCTCCTCCTCCGCCGCCCGCCTCGCCACGTCACGACGGGTTGCGGGAATGAGCCGAGCCGATGTCTAATTTTTGTCACGCGCTACGGGTATACGAAAGGTCACGTGGGAGCTGAAAAGTTTTGCGGTAGTGGATAATGAATACGAACGGCGCACCTCTTCGCGTGCTGCCTGTTCACTTCGTCTCCCTCTGTTGCTTCACCTCCCGGCGCAGCCTGTTCGCGTCCCTCTGCTGTGCCTATATAAGAGAGGTCGCTCCTCTCCCGAGATACACATTAGAAGGTCCTCTTCCTCTCGCCAAACAGTTCCAAACTCTACGCTATTGCTGTCTTCCTCATCCCGGCTTGCGGCGTGCACCGCGCGTCGGGACAGTAGGCCTCCGAGACCGCACCTTTTGAGTCCTGTACGGGAGAAGGGTGATAAGGTTTTTGGGGAGAGCTCAGCGCGACTACTGGCTGCTTCATCACGGACGATCCGGTCGCCGATGACTACTTCCCCGACGACGACTTCTTTCCCGACGTCCACGACCTCCTCAACGACATGGCAGGCGAGGACACCGACCCCAAGTCCAGGGCTTCTGCTGCTGCTGTGCCGTACGTGTTCTTCTCCTTTCTGTTAGAAGTCCTGCTACAGTTCTTGGCTCTAGTTTCTGCCCTACGTATGTTAGGTACTATGTCGTATAAGCAACTTCATCTAGTGTCTGTTCTACATGTGTTTAGCTCAAGTTCATATATGCAGATGATGTTTACCTTCTCTCTGTCAGATTGCATGACTTGCTTTATATTTGCTGTTTTAGTCATGCTTTATCTAGTATTTCTGTTAATAAAATCATTCGGTAAATTGCTCATATTTCCAACAGGTTACTCCACATCTTCGGATGCTCCTGACGCGGGTGCAAGTTGCGCGACGGCGCCCTCCACTACTGCCCCTGCCAGCGGCCATAGCTGCAGCAGGTGGCCCTCTGGTAAAGTGCAGCGGCGACGCCGACAGTTAGTTTTCTTCCCATCTCGCGGGCGGCATTGGAGATCAGCATCATCTGGATCCGCCATCACCGAATGCCTCGCGCTTCCCATCGTGGGCGACGATGAGAGCATGGGCAAGAGCTCTTGGCCTCAGTACCGTCGCTAATATGGTGCTGATTTGGCCGTCGGCCATGCCCCGATGCTCTCCCACACTCTCCATCTCAGTTCGTGTTCCCCTTACCTCTACCCCTGATTCTTGAGGTCAGTCTCGATAGACTTACGATTTGAACATACTTGCGTCTTTGTTGTGCTGCAGGTAAGTTGCGATTCGTCGGCGGCGGCGTCACCTGACCGCATGGCTAAGTTCGCCCTTGTCCTCATCGGCGTCGCGGCCGGAGGCCACATTGACCCAACCTCTGCATCCAGCGGCGCCGGTTCCTTCCCGTCGCTACACCGTTTCGCGGTCGAGGAGACCCAACTAGCGCGACCATGGCTCGGCTGCTTTTTTCATGCCTCAAGGAGCATGGCAGCGTCGTTAATATCAGGTTTGTTCCATTACACTTGCGTCACCGGCAGTTGTCGTGCTACTGTGCTCCTCTCTTCTTGTAGTGGCTAGGTGCGGCAATTCACAGATGCAGAGGTTGGGTCCATCGAAAATGTGTGTGGACCATCGGAAATGTGTGTGTGTGTATCATAGAATATCTTGCTATTTATGCATATTGCTTCCCTTTTATTCATATATACTACTTTTCTAAATGTGACGCTTTCTTTTGATGCTAATGGACTAAAAGTCTAAAGCCTTTTCTTCTGCAAAATGATCACTCATGGGACTGCTAGGATCAATTATGTACACTAAGGGCATATGCAATGGAGACATCACCCTGGTGTTGCCTCAGCTCTTAAACTAATCAAAAAGTAATGAAGCTATCATTTTGGAAAAATTCTCTCCAACATAGGCCACCCTATGTAGCGGACCCACTGTCCTTCACATGCAAAGCATTATTTAATTTCCGCTCTCTCTATCCATCTCTTGCATGCATCAGTGCAGCATGCCTTTTCTTGCTTTCTTGGCTTTTCATGCCAGAAGAAGCTGTCTCTTCTGCAGGCTACACTTGCTACTGCAGGGCAATACCTTTTAGTCCGAACCCAGTTCTGAACCTACGTGTGCCTGCGGGGCAGCAGGCTGAGGCTACCCATTGGGCATGCCCTAATGGGACTGCTAGGATCAATTATGTATGCTAAACATTACATTGTGAGTGCGTACTAGCAAGGCAACCAAGATTTTGGGCCTCTACATATTGTTTTGATACTTTGACCAGATGCCCTTTATAGTTTGACCAGATGGAGTTTTTTTAGCTAAAACGTCTTGTTATGTAACTGAAAAGATGATAAAGTTTCTGTTGAGGACAGAACCAAGAAGTTGAGAAGAAGAAGTTGCAAGAGAAGAAGACACCATATCCAACCATCGAAGGAGAGAATCTAGGTTTTCATCCTGAAAAACCAGTCTAAGCCGAACAATGCCTTCAACAAGGTAACGACGTAAAAACCTCGACATTGCTCGGTATAACTGATATACAAGTCAGACCTAGGCTTCCACCCCAAAGCTCGAGATTGGGTGCTCAAATAGCATCGCCATCGACGTCATTTATGTGTTGCGCCACCAATTTTCCACGATCTCAGCAGGTACACATTCGCAAAAAGAAAAAAGATCTCAGCAGATACATGTGATGTACGCTGTCGGTGCACAACCATTCTTTGCGTCAAGTCGTCGCCTGTAATTTGCAACTCTGCATTGAAGACAGCCACCCGATCTAGGGCGAGGACCCTCACAAAGACCTTTCGATGGACACCACAATCCACAGAAGGTCCGCCTTGTATACAGTTTGGACTCTTCATACAACACAGTCGCCAGAGTTTAAAACTTTGAGACATTTAGTGAAATTTCAAAAAATTGGAAGTGAATTCAACAACGCACTCAAAATAGCGCAATCCAGATGGAATTCTGATATATCTAGATGGCAACATATATTTTCGACTGGTATTCCAACGAGCATGGACGGGTAAATTTATATATCTCATTATCATAATATTCAAGGTACAAACATTTATTTTGTTATTACTATATTCAAGATAATACTAATATATTCAACTGCATGGATGTGTCTGTCTCTTTGTTTTTGATTTTATGCTCTCGTGGAACGGTAAAGATTTGATTCGTCCAGTTTGCACGATGAGTATTCTCCGTTGCATATTTTTGGACCTTCCATGTGAAATATCCGTGCTAACTATATATATTGCTTATGCAAGATGATTATGAGTAGAGGAAGAAATTTTATTATACTTGCTCAAATATTGTGCGTATGAACCTAAACATAACAGTTCTGATATTGAGAATATCTTAAGCCCATCAAGTAGATATTAATTCATTACAGATTCTTAGTTGGATCATTGCTCTCTATGTACTTACAGATTATTAGTTGGATCATTGCTTTCAATTATTACCCGATTGTTACTGGCTATTTTTTGTATGCATGTGAAATTTAACATGCATTATATTTATATATATATAACTTCAATAAAATATTTCAAATGCCCGTGGCAACGCACGGGCGTTCTACTTGTTATTCTAACACGCAGGAAGATCATGCCTTGAGCCTTGTTGACCATTTCACTAGTTTTTTTTGTTGCTACTATACCAAACCATTATTTTTTGTTGCTATATATCTAAGATGTTTGACTTTTACTTTTTGTATATCAACGTAGATGTTCAGAGCCGTCCGATGTCTGGTGTCGTGATCACGCGGTGATGGGATGGGATCCCGCCTCTCCGAGCAAGTTCACAATCTTGAGAAGGCACTGATGCGAGGATCCTCCCTCTGCAATGCTCGCACAAGCCTTGTCCTTCCACGTCGCAGCCCTCGCCTTGACCCCCTCGTCGCCGAGCAGCCGTGGCACCTTGCTCTCGATCTCCTCCTTGGTGACGACCCCTCGCTCGTCTCGGCAAAGCTTGATGCCGGTGCCCCACACGTTGCACACGTAGCTCTGGTTGGCGAACTGGTCAGCGAAGTACGGCCAGCAGAGGAACGGCACGCCGTGCAGCATGCCTTCCATGGTCGAGTTTCACCCGCAGTGAGACATGAAACAGGCGACGGCGGGGTGCGAGAGCACGCGCTGCTGTGGCGCCCAGCCGACGACCAGCCCCTTGCCCTCGACGCGGCGCTTGGACGCGTCGAACCAACCTTTTGTGGCTCCGGTGGTGAAGTTTGGCCGGACGACCCACAGGAACGGTTGGCCGGAGAGCGCGAGCCCGTCGGCAAGCTCTTGGAACTGCGTCGCGTCCAAGATGCCGGAGCTCCCGAAGGCGACGTAGACGACGGGGCCGGGGGCCTGCGTGTCGAGCCAGGCGAGGCAAGTGAGGTCTTCTGGCAGGAAATGTCCGGTCAGCCTTGACGTCGGCGCTACCAGCGGGCCGAGCCAGAGCGTCAGGTTCCATCCCCATGAAAGTGTTGCATATGATCGTCTCAGCTAGCGGCATCAACCGTTGGTCCTGAGGACGTTCTGGATGTTGGTTCTGCGCCTCTCCGTGGTGCTGCCAAGGCTGACCCAAGGAATCTCTGCCGCGTCAACGGGCGGCATCAGCTGGACCCTCTCGTGCCTCTTCACGTTCCCTGCGTTCCGTACGTGGTGTCCATGTTCATGGTGTAAAGTCGACATACCAAGAAAAGACTAGGAAACTAACGAGTTACATGGAGATGGAAATTTCGATTTGCTCTTACCAATTTCATCAACAACACCATCCTCTATCAGCTTTGGGAGCTTCAACCTGAGCGCGAACACGGCTGTAGAGTACGTGGAGAACAAGGCGACACGGACGCCCGCCGTGGTGGCCAGCTCCAGGGCCCAGCTCATGGACACGTCCGCTATCATCCACTTGGTCTTCCTCGACCTGATCATCCCCTCGAGGCGGCCGGACATAGCGGCCGGTAGTCCCTTGACCAGTGCGCCGATGTCGGTGTGGACGTCGGCCGGCCCCGGGCCGTCCGGTACGGAGAGCATGTTGAATTCCTCCTGGGATTGCTCCGTCCTCTGCCAAGGCCTGGAGGACGCGGTCGTGGTTGAACTCGGTGTTCACGAAGTCGATCTCGAAGCCGTGCTCGACGAGCTTGCGCGACAGCTCCATGAGCGGGATGACGTGGCCCTGCGCAGGAAAGGGTAGCACCATGACACGAGGCTGAGCAGCTAGATGAGCAGCAGCAGCAGCAGCCATTGTGGTTTTTCGCGCTAGAATGGAGTATGACAAATTTGCAAGAGCAAAATGTGTCACTCTCCCCGTGGACGAGGATGACAAGGACGATAGTCTGGTATATATATGCCCACACATGTTCATATAAGGGTCTGCCAAACCAATTGATCTTGCATCAGGGATTGCATCAGCACATTTATAGTCAACAGACCACATGTTTGTCTCTTCCAAAGAATAGGTTATCTGGATAATGACTCATACGATCATGTTGATAAATATTTATGAAGTTGTGGAGTGGAGTGTGGACCAGGTTGTTGTCTCTATCATGTTGGATATAGACAGGAGCATCTCCCGTGCGGGGTGGAAACCTAGGTTCCGCCAGTCCACGAATTCAATTCGCACCAAGATCAAGCGACGAGCACTTCGCTGTGGTGTGGAACAACGATCTCAATGGTCCATTGTCAGTGACCTACAAAATAAATAAGAGATGTAACAAAAGTTTTCACCAAACAGTAAAATTGGACAGTTAAAATGCGATCTATCAGCCGATCGAACGGACAGGAACACCCCAATCGGGGATCACCGTGGGAGCAAGTTGGCCAGAAACCTTATACTCCCTCCATTCCTTTATGTAAGGTGTATTATTTTTGGCACGATGACCAAGACACGTTATTATAGACAATTTAGGACAAAATTACCCTTGTCAATTTCGTTCATTAGCAGCAAGTAAATAATTTAGACTAGGAAAGGGAGATACACACAATCGGACGAGAGATAATTTTCTTTTTTTTTCTACGGTGAGAGATACATGCAATCAGGTGAGGCATACTTTCCCATTTTCTAGGGGGACAAGAACGGAATTATGAGTAACTAGAACAAATGCACCTTATATTGTGAAATTTTATCAAAAAACAAATACACCTAATATAAAGGAACGGATGGAATTGTTTCCATCTTATTTTGGTAGTTAGGATTTTCCGAAATTAGATAGGAATTGTTTCCATCTTATTTTTAGGAGGTTTCTTACCCTCGAGCATCAATACGACACACAATCCATTGCGTTGATTCTCTCATCTAATCTTCTTACAATTCGATCTCCTTATTTTGGGAAAAAAATGATGACTGTAGCCGAATTTTGTACCCGCAACCCCCGCAATTAATCACTGGAATGCAAATGATTTGTGTGTTAGCTCAAGGAGCTTTGTTGCAGTAGGCAGCCATGATTTGTGGCTGGTGGCCTTCTTCTATGACATCAGGGCCCGTATCTCCTTATTTTGGAAAGAATTGATTATTGTAGCCAAATTTCGTACCCGCAACCGCAACTAACCACTCGAATGCAAATGAATTGTGTGATACGGGACGCCTCGGAAACGATCTTTCACGGTGCCAAAGAACTCACAAGGAGCAGCAACAAACTGACTCGATACTTGTTTCAACACACTTTGTTTCTCTCAAGTGGCAAAAACAAGAGGAAACACTCTCAGATAAATTGCAGTGGATAACTAGCTTGGTTTACAAGGATGCAACCCAAACTAGGAAGCTTGTGAACCTATGAAGAATCACAAGAGGGAACCACAAGGATCCTATATGAATTGAGGACGGGCCCTCCAATCCACACACATGAGCTAACACTCAACGATACTAGTGCTCACAGCACAACACAACCTCACCGGCTGTCTACAAACATAAACTCAGAAATCTCATCCCCTTCACATGGAACAGCTGGGGAGTATTTATACTAGAAGCACCCACTAGATAGGTGTGAAAACAACTCAAAAAAGAAGGGTAAATTCGTGAGCCCCAAGCTGTAGCAGGAGCAAACTTGTTGAGCCTCGCGCTGTAATAAATTCCTGGACAACTTGCATGGAAACTTGCACAACTTTTGACTCAAGACCTCAAATGATGCACCGTTTTTTTGAATGAAAGCTGACTTCTAAGACCATCTTTTCCAGCCTCTATAAGGTGCTAGAGACTTCCAGAATTAATTAGGTTTAGGTGGGAAGTTGCAGCTGGAAATCTGATGTGTGATTTTTCCTAAAATAGGCACCGGAAGCTTCCCAACTAAGATAATGGTTTTGCCATTGTCTTCCTTTGGATGCTCTAATGGTTCAGCATTTGTGATAGCATTAACCTCACTCTTGGATGCCTTGATCATGATCTGGTCCACATCATCCTCCCTTCCTTCAGACAAAACCGTCCTCGATTTTGAGGTATTCTTTTTGGGCTTCTTCACTTGTGGGAATTGCTCAACCTTGAGTACTTGATCCACCATAGGTTCCAAGACATGGTTCACTCCTTGATGCATGAAAGAATACTTGTTAGACCTCCCATGGTGAGTAGCATCATGATCAAACTGCCACGGTCTTCCCAAAAGAAGATGACAAGCTTACATTGGCACCACATCACATACCACTCTGTCCACATAACTTCCCACTGAAAATTGCACCCTAGCACGATGCGTAATCTTCAGCTTACCAACACCATTCAGCCACTTCACATAATATGGCTGGGGCTGCCTCCATGTTGATATCCCAAGAGCATGCACAAGATCACTACTAATGATGTTGTTGTAGCTGCCTCCATCGATGACCACCTTGCAGTTTTTGTCCTTGATCTTGCAAATGGATTGGAACACATTTTGTCGCTGGCCCTTCTCAATAATAGGAGCATCATCATGAGCCACTTTGCGAACCATGAGATTAACACCATCTCCTCCATCTGAACTCAGAGGTGCTCCGGTCTCAAAAGTACAATAATTTGCATCTTTCTTCTCAGATTCAGATTTGTCACTTGAGTCATCGGTGACATATCCATCATTTGTGAGTAAAACCTTCTTCAGATTAGGACAATCCTTCTTGAAGTGACCTCTACCCTTGCATGTATGGCACTGAATATTACTAATGCGAGTGGCAGGAGTATTGGAAGATTCAACCTTTGATGCATTAGCTTCTTTTGTAGTCATCTTGTTGTGTGAGCGAAAATCTGCAGCAACACTTCCGTCTACTTCTCGCTGAACTGAACCTCTCCAAGTGCTTGATGTATAGGTTTGGCTGCGATTTTGGCGACGCTTCAGCTGCTGCTCTACACGAATAGCTTGATGCACAAGTTCTTGCCAATCTTGATATGTAACCATCTCTATCCTTTCTTGCACATCTTCATTCAGTCCATGAAAGAATCTTGACATTGTGGCCTCCTCTGGCTCATTCACCGCTGTCCTAATCATCAAAATCTCCATCTCTTTATAGTACTCATCAACACTAGAATTACCTTGGCACAACCGTTGGAGTCGATTGTACAAGGTTCTTGTGAAATGTTCAGAAACAAACCGTCTCCGCAATAGATTTTTCATTTGCACCCATGTCTCCGGACAACCTCCAGCACGACACAATTGGTTCCACCAAATCAAAGCATACCCAGTAAACTCAATGGATGCATATCGTACCTTCTTCTCCTCCGTATAGCGGTGGCTGTCAAAAATCTGATCCACACGCATCTCCCACTCCAAATAATCATCGGGCTCGGTTTTCCCATTGAATGATGGTATGGTAAGTTTGAATTTATCAATCCCATCATCTTCATGGTCACGATGAGCATGCCCATGACCTCTTCCTCCCATGGCAAAGCCTTCTTGGCCTTCTCCGCGACGATCATGATGAACACGTCGTGGTCGAGGCTCGTAGTAGTTTCGAGCATCATCGGAGTGGTCGCTCCAATGCTCTCCATGGTGGTCCTGATGTATGGGGAGTTGTCGATGTCGACCCCGTGCCGCAAGCTCATCTCGTGGTGGCGACGGTGGCGCCCAAGTAGCACCTCGCTGGTCGTAGCGAGCACGCCGAGGTGGTGCAGCGTAGTAGCTATGAGCATCACCCGAGTAGACGTGGTTGTGCTCTCCATGCTCCTCCTCAAGGTGGCGTTGGCCCTGCTGTTCAGGGATTTGTCGATGTCGACCCCGTGTAGCAAGCCTATCTCGACGGAGTTCCTCGGTGAGGGAGTCGATTCTCCGGCCAAGGTTGGTCTCCACGGCCGATATGCGCCTCTCCACCTTGTTCAACACATACTCTCGTGTATTCTCCAATGCCAACACATAGGCGGGCTGCAAGCTGGGATCGTACACGGGAAGTGGCAGCTCCTCCTCCACGAGGTGCCTACCTCCATGCACACCATCAACACTGCTGGATCTCCTCGAACCCATGGAAGCTTCTCAAGAACAAAATCAGCAAGAGAGAAAATAGCACCGCGAACAACCTAAAGCTCTGATGCCAAGATGATATGGGACGCCTCGGAAACGATCTTTCACGGTGCCAAAGAACTCACAAGGAGCAGCAACAAACTCACTCGATACTTGTTTCAACACACTTTGTTTCTCTCAAGTGGCAAAAACAAGAGGAAACACTCTTAGATAAATTGCAGCGGATAACTAGCTTGGTTTACAAGGATGGAACCCAAACCATGAAGCTTGTGAACCTATGAAGAATCACAAGAGGGAACCACAAGGATCCTATATGAATTGAGGACAGGCCCTCCAATCCACACACACGAGCTAACACTCAATGATACTAGTGCTCACAGCACAACACAACCTCACCGGATGTCTACAAACATAAACTCAGAAATCTCATCCCCTTCACATGGAACAGCTGGGGAGTATTTATACTAGAAGCACCCACTACATAGGTGTGAAAACAACTCAAAAAGAAGGGTAAATTCGTGAGCCCCAAGCTGTAGCAAGAGCAAACTTGTTGAGCCTCGCGCTGTAAGAAATTCCTGGACAGGTTGCATGGAAACTTGCACAACTTTTGACTCAAGACCTTAAATGATGCACCGTTTTTTTCTGAATGAAAACTAACTTCTAAGACCATCTTTTCCAGCCTCTATAAGGTGCTAGAGACTTCCAGAATTAATTAGGTTTAGGTGGGAAGTTGCAGCTGGAAATCTGATGTGTCATTTTTTCCAAAATAGGCACCGGAAGCTTCCCAACTAAGATAATGATTTTGCCATTGTCTTCCTTTGGATGCTCTAATGGTTCAGCATTTGTGATAGCATTAACCTCACTCTTGGATGCCTTGGTCATGATCTGGTCCACATCATTGTGTGTTGGCTCAAGGAGCTTTGTTGCGGTGGGCAGCCATGTGTTGTGGCTGGTGGCCTTCTTCGGTGACATCGCCACACGCGGTATTTGGATCATGTACCCGCCACCAGCATCGACCTACGTGATGCTGGTCGCGTGCATCGCTGGCAGGCCTATCTACAACACACTATACTTGTCCTGCTTCGTGGCATGATATCATGCGCCATCCAGGCGTGCAACGTCACGCTCCTCATGTGGATCCTCGGCAGCAGGAAGAGGGTGGACAAGTTGCCACCGTCCAAAGGCAAATGGTGCCGCCAGTTGCACTTGGCCAACATCGTCTTCTGCTTTTTGTTATTCGCGTGCCGCGTCAACATTGTTACTCTTTCATATTTGTGAGGGTTGCTAGGTTCCCTTGCTTGCGATGGTGGCCAGGGACGTTGTCATGGCTAGGGACGTTGTAGTCATTTTTATTGGGGTGGCAGTCTTTAGTGCGCTTTGTTATGCCATTAGCGCTACTAGATCTGCTTCGTCATTAGGGCCAGCCCTAGGCCATGGTAAAAGTTGCGGCACCTAACATCAACACTAATAAAAGGATAGGGAGGGGGCGTTGCCTTCCCCCCTATTTATTCAATAGTTGTTTAATACATGCTTGTATGTTTGACTGAAGGGTGCGAGTTTGTTAGAAGTGTTTGAGATTTACTAGTACCGAAGGCAGCAACCCTGGTGTGCGTGCGTGGCGAAACGTGCGTCATGCGCATCGCGCGAGGGCCACCCAGTTGCGGCGAGTCGGTCGTGCTGCTCTGCCGCTCGCCGGAGCCGTGTGCTCGGAAGCTAATCAAGCCTTGGTTCGTTACCACTAGCAGCCAGCGACACGGTGTGCAGCCGGCGCCGGCAACGCAACGGCCTGCATGTTAGGCACCCGACCGGACGTCAAGTTGCACGAATGTGGCACTAGAACGTCCAATGAAGAAACAAAATATTCAAACAGCCAAATCTGTGTTTTGATTGACTAGTAAATGTGCCCATGCATTGCCTATTAAAAGAACACATCCATAAACTTGTTTCTGAATGTTCTTATGATGTAGGTTCATCTTCTAAGTTAGTTGTGTGCGACCAAGAATGAAAACGCCGGAGGTTTGGGCCACACTTAGCTGGTGATAGGTTAGAGTGCGCGTATGTGTGTATGACATTTATTTTTCTTGCTGGGAGATGATCAATGTCAATCTGAGTCACACAACGGTATATTGTATGGGCCAATGTTGATTCGCCAAGTGACTTGGCCTACCCCATCTTTGCCAGATCATCACTCTTGGCCTTTAATTGTTTGACATCACTAATTAAAGGCTAGAAAATACAAATTTAATAGCTCAAGATGAGGAATTCAACAAAACATAAGACTTCAAGTCGAAAGATAAATCTCTACTACCTAAAAGAAACCTAACGTTCCGTCTTCCCTCTTACGTTTCGTCGAGCCCTCCCCACATGGCCGCACTCGCGATTGGTTTTTTCACATCCTTCCCCACGTCGGTTTTGCATTGAAGACTTTCCAAAAACAACCATGTTGATTGATTCCCCTGACCTTAATCCCACCTCTGATCTGGCCGCTGCCAGAGTCTCGCCCATCTCGCGAATGGCAGGAGGATGTACGCTCCCCATCCATGACCTCTCGCCAGGGACGCCCTAACATCACCATAGCGCGTGACGCAGGGATTCGCCGCTGCAGCCCGCGGCTACTTTGCCCCTGGTGTCAAGGAGGGGGTCGGCGAGAGCTCATGTCCTCCCGGGGCCGCCGCCGCCGGGCTCGTCTCGTCAGGAGGACACGATGTTGATGCCGCCGCCGGCGACGCCTCGTTATTCTCCCTCTCCCTCCCGCTTCATGCTTCCCGGGTTAGTGGGGTTGTAATCGTGAGGGACTCCTGATTTTTGAACATATGTGTTTCTTGTTGTGCTACAGGCTGCAGCCTGCAGATCGTTCAGCTCGGGTGTGCTGCAGCCTGCGAGATCCGAGGCGTGACGAGATTGGTGATTCTGTTCACCGTGGCCCAAGTTTAAGCCAGATCTGCGACTGAGGCATGGCCAAGAAACCTACGCCGCAGGGAGGCTACGGAGGTGCGTTGCCCCCGGAGACGTCTTGGCGCCATCTCTGATGAGCCCCCTTTTGATGGAGCCTATGCCGTTCTATATCTGATGTTGGGTCTCCCTTCAATCAGATCGGTGGGAGGCTACTGCTGCCGCTGTCAGTGGCGCAGCGGATTTGCGGATGGCCTACCTAGGCACCATGCATGGTCCAACCTCCCCTCCGATGCATGCCTCCGTAGCTATCACACCCACTACGGCAAGCATGACGTGTACACGTCTTGGTTGCTGCGGTCGTCCGACATTCGTCCCTTCCCAGCTGTCGGCGTGGCGCATTGGCATAAGAGCGATAATGTTGATGTCTGCTGAAACTGGGCCGTTGAATTTCATCAATTAACTTGGGAATAAGGCAGTATGGGCGTCAAGAATGGACTGTAAAAGTAATGGAGGGAGTTGAAGGTGAAGTTGAATGATATGTCGAAGGGGCTGTCAACATGGGACAGAACTGAGTTCGGTTCAGTGCTAGCAAAGATTAAGCATCTAAAGGCTGCACTTGATGGTATGCGTGCTCAGCAGGGCAGGACGGGGCCAACTCACCTTGAGACAAAAGTGATGGACAGATTGGTCGAACTATATCATCGTGAGGAGATCTTGTGGCGCCAACGGGCTAGGGTGGACTGGCTGTCCCATGGGGACAAAAATACATACTTTTTTCATTTGCGGGCCAGTAGAAGAAGGAGAAAGAACAAGATAAAAGCCCTTTTGCGAGATGATGGCAGTCTCACGGAGGAAACGGGAGAGATGGAGGAGATGGTGAATTCATTTTATGTAAATCTCTACACCTCGGAGGGAGTTTATGACATGGAAAGAGTTATTGGTACCGTTCCAAGGAAAGTCACTGATGACATGAACGCCCAGCTTGATGCGCCCTACTCACCTCAAGAAGTTAAGGATGCCCTTTTTCAAATGTTTCCTATGGAATCACCTGGTCCCGATGGTTTCCCAGCATATTTTTTCCAACGTCATTGGGGTGTGTGTGGTGATGAAGTCACTAAGATGGTGCTGAGCATAGTCGAAGGGAATGAGTCGCCTGAAAGTATCAATGAGACTATTTTAGTCTTGATCCCTAAGGTAAAAGACCCAAACCAGTTAACTCAATTCCGCCCAATAAGTCTTTGCAATGTTCTTTATAAAATCGCATCAAAGGTGATTTCAAATCGGCTCAAAGTGGTTCTACCCGATATTATATCCCCGGAGCAGTCTGCCTTTGTTCCGGGTAGGTTGATTACTGACAACATAATTGCAGCATATGAATGTCTTCATTTCATGAAGAGAAACAAAGCAAAGAAGAATCAGCACTGTGCTCTAAAGATGGATATGATGAAGGCATATGAGAGGGTTGAGTGGCCTTACTTAAGGGCTATCATGATGAAGCTTGGCTTTACGCAGCGTTGGGTGGATATTGTGATGAGAATGGTCACGTCGGTTACATTTTCTGTCATGTTCAATGGAAAGAAGCTTGAGCAATTTATCCCATCACGTGGAATCAGACAGGGGGGCCCAATTTCCCCATACTTGTTCTTGTTGGCAGCAGAGGGCCTTTCGTGCCTGTTAAAATCTCGAGATGAGTCATCAAACCTTAAAGGTATACATGTGGCGCCGTCGGCTCCGCATGTAAGCCATCTTCTTTTTGCAGATGACAGCCTGCTGTTTTTCAAGGCGAATGGTGTGGGTGCAGATGAGGTCAACGAAGTCTTGGAAATATATTGTCAAGCAACGGGGCAGCGCATAAACTATGGTAAATCATCTATATACTTCAGCAAGGGGGTTCCGGAAAGTATTAGATATGAAATCAAACAAACCCTGCAAGTTCCCAATGAAACTCTGAATGAAAAGTATCTGGGCATGCCATCTGATGTGGGCTCTTCAAGGAACGGATCTTTCAAGTTTTTTAAAGATAGATTATGGAGCAAAATTCAAGGGTGGATCGAGAAAACTTTGTCGGCAGCGGGAAAGGAAGTTTTGGTGAAATCTGTGGCGCAAGCTATCCCTGTTTTCTCAATGTCGTGTTTCAAACTTCCAAGGGGACTTTGTGAACACCTTAATATGTTGATAAGGAAGTTTTGGTGGGGGAGCAAGAACGGTCACCGGAAACCAAGTTGGGTATCATGGGAGGCTATGACACAACCGAAGGCAATGGGGGGTTTGGGTTTTAAGGATTTCGAGCTCTTTAACTTGGCCATGTTAGCTAAGCAAGGATGGAGGATCTTGCAGAATCCAAGCTCTTTGAGTGCCCAAATTCTCAAGAGTGTGTACTTCCCAGCCTCCACGATATTGCATGCGCAGCTGGGTTCCCGCCCAAGCCAAATCTGGAGAGCTATCAAGGAAGGAGTTGATGTGCTGAAACTGGGCCTTATCAAACGGATCGGCAATGGAAACACCACGGATGTTTGGCTGGACAATTGGATACCGAGAGATGAAATGCTGAGATCTTATGGCAGCAAGATTGACAACCCTCCCCGGCTGGCCTCCGACTTTTTCAGTTTCAATACAGGTTCATGGGACAAACAAAAGGTAGAACAGACTTTTATGCCTATGGATATTGATGCTATCCTAGCTATTCCAATTAGGACCCGTAATTTTGATGATTACTGGGCATGGCATTTCGAGAGAAACGGCAAGTTCTCTGTTCGGTCGGCTTACAGAATGATGGTTGCAATACGTAGCCGGCGAGGTGCATGGATCGAAGAAGCAGCGGGGCCCTCGACCAGAAGGAATGAGGAGAAGTCGTGGAAACACTTATGGAGTGTGCAAGTTCCAGCTAAAATACGGATGTTCTTGTGGCGGTTAGCAAGGCAATCTCTCCCAACAGAAGATGCCCGGGCTCATCGAAATATGTCGACAACGATTTCCTGTGCCTTTTGTGGCGCTAGGGATTCATGGAGACACTCTCTCCTCGAGTGCTCGGTTGCAAGGTGTGTTTGGGCTTTGGAAAAAGGTGAAACGGTGGATTGCATGATCGCTACGACTGAACCAAACGCGAAACAGTGGTTGTTTACCCTCATGGCGACTTTAGACCATGGATCTTTTGTCCGTGTGGCAGTAACCCTTTGGTCCATTTGGACGGCGCGGCGAAAGTACATACATGAGGGGATCACTCAGAGTCCACATGCCACTTCTCTGTTTGTTAGCAGGTTCCTGAAAGAGCTTGAGCTGATTAACTCAACACCTCAACGCGTTTTGCAAGCTACCCCCCATGAAAACCGAGCTGCACATGCAAGACCAAGGGCGCCACCCGAGGGATTTGTCAAGATTCATGTCGATGGGGCAGTACAGCGCAACCGGCGAGGATCTGCGGCGGCAGTATGCCGGGACCACGCAACTATCTGGGAAGTTCAGCTCTTGTCATTCCAGGAATAACGGACCCACCAACGCTGGAGGCGATAGCATGTCGAGAAGGTCTTGCTTTGGCCGAGGATCTTTTGTTGAACAACCTGATCATCGCATCGGATTGCAAGCGGGTTGTAGATGACATCATACAAGGCAACCAGGGAGCATATGGTTTGGTGATCACAGAAGTAAACCTCCGGTCTTCGGTTTTTGCTTGTAATTTTGTTTTTGAAAGCCGTTCTTCAAACGGTGAAGCTCATAGTTTAGCTAAACATGCTCTTTCTCTCGGTGCGGGGCGCCACACTTGGTTGGTAAACCCCTATGATCCGATTTGTATTCCGCCACGTGTTGCTATCAGCAATAAAGTATAGCTTTGGCCCTCAAAAAAAAAGTAACGGAGGCAGTACCAGTGTGTTCATTTTTATTTATGGAAATGAAATATGTGTAACGCCTGGCAGATTTTGCTCCAAAGAAGAAAGGAGAAGTTCACCAAAGTTGGTCTGTATTGAGAACTAAAAGTACTAATAAACATTACCTGCAAGTGCAAGCAAGGAGAACCACGGGTGCTTTGGCAAAAGGAAAGCAACATGATGTCAAAAGCTTGTAGAATTACCATTGCATCACCCATCTTCTGAAACATACATGTTCTCTGTATCTTGCACTCCATTCTGTTCCTGGAAAAGCAAGAAGATCGCGTGATCAGATATCTTTGCCTATAAATATTCTTTTGTTTGCAAGTGTTCTGCGCTCCTCGACTTGATTCCCTCGGCGCTTCTAGAGGTACTGCAGTTGCATCTTCCGATATGAGCTTCATGTTGCGCGATGCCAAAAGCTCCTCCATTACACCCATCTTCCAAAGAATTTCAATGTTCTCTATTTATGTTCCAAATCTTTTTCACAGGATATGGCCAAGTGATTTCTCTCTCCATTTTTAGCAAGACGATTGACTGATATATCTTCATATCCGGAACTGGATTTTGCTGAAATAAATTTCCTTTCTCTGCGAGTTTTGTAAAATATGTTTTTTGAAAAATCTTAGGTGTGAAAATCATGGTAGACACATCTAAACTGTCGGCTACAGGTTTGTTCACTCCCTACTTTTGGGGTTTCCCCACCTTAAATTATTAGTTCGCTTCAAAGTATATTTGCATGTTAGTGTGTGAAAATCTTAGGTGAAATTTTATATATAACGAGCAAAAAAAATCTATGATATCAAACATTCCACTGGTACAACCCATACTAAAATTGATTTGTTCTCTCAATATGGAGCGTTAATCTTCTCCTCTATATAGGCTTGAAGGATAAAATCATGGCAAGTCTGGTTGGTGGAGGAGGAAAATAAGAATGATTTAATAGTAAGAAAAGGAAGATAATGCTGCTAGAGATGTGCATGGGGATTCTGAATATATATGTTTTATACTTTCTCCTCTTGACAGAGATTAGTCGAGGATTGTGAAGTCCTCATAATACTTAGGGTTCCTTTATTGTATATTTCACCCTAAGCCCCCGTTGCAACGCACGGGCAATTACCTAGTCACTATAGAAATATTGATGGTAGCTATCTCAAAGGTGCAAATAAATTATAGGAATATAATTTTGGAACCTAACATCAACACTAATAAATGGATAGGCAGGGGGCCTTGCCCCCCCCCTCCCTGTCCTGTCATTGATTGTACATGGAGATTCTTGTGGGTATTTTTTTTCTTTTTTTCTCTTTTTATATTTGATTCAGTCACTTAGATGTGCAATACTTAGAGCACACACTACTAGGAAAAAGCCTATTAATGGCACACTGGTTTTTCCTACTAATGGCGCATTACCAGTGCGCCATTAGTAGCACGCCACTAGTATTTTTTATTAATGGCGCACCACTGGTGCGCCATTAGTTTTGCCCACAGTGCGCCACTAGTGTCTTCTATACTAATGGCACATCACATGGTAGTGCGCCATTAGTAACAATTTTTTTAATTTTTTTTCTTAATCTCAGGTCACTATTTCACCTATGTGATATCCAACACATATATATATACAACAAGCATCCATATAACAATCATAGCCAACACACAAGTTCCATCATATATACATACATAGCAAACACACAATTTCCATCATATATACATACATAGCTAACACGCAAGTTCCATCATATATACATACATAGCCAGCACATAGTTCCATCGTTACATATTACAAAAGTTTCACATTGTTCATCCAACACCATTATCCATCAATTCACAAAAGTTTCACATTGATACAAAATAAAAATACAAATGGAAAAGAAGCACTCCATCCACGCAAGCTTCCATCAATTAAATCAAATCTGCAAAATGATAAACAAGAAGTTAGAAGAAGAAAAAGAAAAAGACTAGAAGAATACTAGAAGAAGAAGAACACTAGAAGAAGAATAAGAAGAATTTTGGAAAAGAAGAAGAATAAGAAGAAGACTATAAGCTTATTATGTAAACTTGATCATTTTGTGCTAACATAAGTTATTTTGGAGCTAACCTATAGGAAACTAAGCATATAAGCTCTAAGTTAGTATATTAGAGCCAACTTAGGTAAAATGAAGCTAACCTATGTCATTTTGGAAAAGAAGAAGAATAAGAAAAAGACTATAAGCTTATTATGTAAACTTGATCATTTTGTGCTAACATAAGTTATTTTGGAGCTAACATATAGGAAACTAAGCATATAAGCTCTAAGTTAGTATATTAGAGCCAACTTAGGTAAAATGAAGCTAACCTATGTCATTTTGGAAAAGAAGAAGAATAAGAAAAAGACTATAAGCTTATTATGTAAACTTGATCATTTTGTGCTAACATAAGTTATTTTGGAGCTAACCTATAGGAAACTAAGCATATAAGCTCTAACTTAGCATATTAGAGCCAACTTAGGTAAAAATGAAGCTAACCTATAGGAAACTAAGCATATTAGAGATAACATAGGTAACTAAGTATATATATCATTTTGGATAACTAACCTATAGGAGATCTGGCATACTTGACAAAGTTCAGTTCTCATGCATTGTTCTTCTCCTTCTCCTTCTCCTTCCTCTCCCTGATGCGCCAAGGGCGGCGAGGCGGTGGAGGCAGTGGAGGCAGTGGGATGTAGTCTTCTATCACAATTGGCGTGGTCATATCGCCAAGCTGTGGGATCGCCGGCGCCACCACCGGTGCGTGGTCATTGTCAGGCACCACCACCATCGCGAGGCCACCTTCAGGCACGACCATCGCTAGGTCATCCTCAGCCACCTCCATCTCTTGCCCATGGTCAGCCACCACCATCTCTTGCCCTTGGTCAGCCACCACCAGCGCTAGGTCATCCTCAGCCTGATGCCCATTGTCATCCTGCAGCTCCTCATCCTCACTCTGCTCCTCTTCTCCTGCACTCCAGTCCGGATCATCCTTCTTGTTGTCTATGCTGCTGCCAGAATCGCTGCTGCTTTCGCTACAGCCAGAATCGCTGCTGCTTTCGCTACAACCATAGTCGCTGCTGCTTTGGCTGTAGCCAGTGTCGCTGCTGCTGCTCCCATTACCTGTCCAAAATGCAACAATGACCGTTAACAATCGATGTGAGACAAAGCCAAATATAGAGGAATAAGAAGAGGCAGAACATACCAGCATCATCATCGGCAGCATAGCGCATGCGACACATAGTCATGTTGAACACCTTCACGATGAGCATGGTGGCGTCGTCGTCGTACCTGAAGAGAAGGAAGTACCCAGCCGCAGGTCGTAGGCACGATAGAACCTCTCCCACCCACGAGACAAGTACATGTGGCCCTTCTTGATCACCAACTCCACATCCCACTACCTGCGAAACCCGCTGCCGTCCTGTCGCAGCTTCACATTATTTGGCGGATCTTCACCCATCAGCATGTTCATAAAACTGTCAGGCAGCCTCTGCAGTTTGGGACAATGAGTGATGTAGCAAAAAACAGATATCATAATGAGATGGGTGAAGGGGAGATCTCTCGTTTTATATACCTGCGTCATGGATGATACTGAAGTCTCAAGTATGATAGTGAAGAACTCGGAAGCATCCAAGTCGTATTGCGGTGTCGCAGATCGGCGGTGGCTGCTTCCCGCCATCTCTGATAAGCAGCAGAAGAGACCAATTAGTACCCTTACAACAGATCATAAAATATGCATGATAACAGGCATTAGTCGCAAGTACCCCATATGTCCTATTTTTAGCAAAGTCGTGCTAAAATTCACGAAAAATTTCAGCATTACCTTTGCTAAAAATAGGACATATGGAGTACCCGAATTTGCCGGAACGGAAGTTAACCGACATTCCGGCAAACTCAAGGGCCTCTCGGGGTACCTGCAAATTCATCACGACACAATGGTCGGAGACATGACCTTTGCAAAATGGTCGGAGACACGATGGTCTTTCTCAATGTGATCAATTGATGGATCAACACATAAAACATGTCCAATAAGTATGATTTATAGAGTCAACATCAGTATGAATATATATAAAGTTTTTCTTCATCAGCCAAGCCCATGCAAGTAACTGCATCCAGCAACTATTTCTGCTACTCTGTAACTAACTACACTATGTATTTATAGATTCATTTCAGATGAGATCAGACTGAGCTCCAACTGTAGCTGCAGCTGAGGGATCCATGAGCCATCATGCCAGCCAGCCAGGAAATAAACTTTACTTTCCAAAGGAAATAAAAATACAATGCATACATACATACTTAAGCAGGTAGATAGATACATAGATAGATAGATGAGCATGTTCAGTTTACAAGAATGAATATAAACAAGCAAAAAATGCATGCATGCATATCAAAAGTTGGCATCTACTGCTACTGCTACTGCTTGCCTCTGCTGCTATTGAATATTTACAATTACCTAAAATTGTTCCTTTCACTACAAGTAAATGCAAATTTTCCATTAATTAAAACTAAATTGTTCCTTCATGATATTCTCTATTCATCTACCCCTGGGAGTATTTCTAACTTGAAAATCTCTGGTGAACTGCCTGATGATGTACTGGCAGTACAAGCTCTCTTCTTTTCTTACATTTGCTTGTTCTGTACCTTTTTCTGTTAACTGATTAAACATGCAGTGGAGTAGTGTATTGCAGTGCATGCCATGGAGTAGAGCAGAGAATTTGCAAAGAACTATAGTATCACTGGAGTAAATTGCAGTAGTGCAAGTTTCAGTAGACCAGAGAATATCCCTACAGTAGTGCCCTCCAACAGTAGTTCTTGCTTGCAGTAGTTTTAGGGAGTACTGCAATTTTGCAAGTTTAAAGTAAAACGTTTCAGTTAATGCAAGTACTCCTCTTGCTCTCTACTTTCTCTCTTCTCTTCTTCAGTTAATTAACTGAATTTTACTGATGTTGTTGTTAACTGAATTTTGGGCAAATGATCAGCAACTGCATCAAACTAGATCAGCAAGCAACCAACAAACTAGATCAAAACTCCATCATTGGCAGTGATCAGCAAACTGTAGCCAACTGGCCACCAATAGACCCAAAATTGTTTCCCACAAAAAAAGGGGTCCAAAAATTTCATGCAAAGGAAAGGTTGAGACTTCATATCATCTTCATGGCCAAAATGAGAACATTCTTTCATGGAAAGATAGATAGAGGGTTGCATTCAAAACTGTAATGGCCATTTCAGAACATACAAACAGAGAATGTGCAGAAATACTACTCATTGATACTTCAAAGCATTTGCACAATGCCCTGATCTCATACTCTCCTAGTTCCAAGATGTGTGCAATATGACAACATGAGGAAGGATAAGTTCATAACAGTGCAATGCTTTCTTCTCTACCAAATGACATAATGAACATACCAATTATCTTTCTTCTCTATAAAGTTAATTAACTGAAATACTACAGCCGGAATCAACAGGATTATCGCTGATTTGCTGGACAAACAGAGTGTTTGCGAGAAGGAAGAGGGGAGAGGAGGCGGAGCTCACCGGGGAGGCGCAAGGAGGCCCTGCGACAGCTTAGTAGCAACAGAGGTGGCCGGAGTTGAGGAAGACAGCGGCGACCCGAGGAAGAAGAGGTGGAGGGGGGTGGAGGGGTTGAGCGCCGTCGCGCCCTGGTTCCGTGGCTCGCTGGCCTGGTGTTGAAGCAGATTCCGCCCGCAGCCTTGCCCGTCGCCTCGCACGGTGGAGCTCGAGCGGAGAGGCACCGCAGGTTTCTAGGGTTTCGAGGGCTGGGAAGGCGAGGGAGGGGGTGGGTGGGTGCGGTGAAGGCGAGGGAAGGGGTGTATTGGGAGTGGACGGCGATGGGGGGCAGGGCAGGGGCTGACTGGGGGCGGCGACGGAGACGGAGGCGCGGGGGCGGCGGCGGCGTGGGTCGGGGCAGCGGGGGGAAGTGGATCTGGCGAGGGAGAGGGACGAAGGGGATCAGGCGAGAGGGAGGGAATTAGCTAGGGGGGAATCTTACTAGTGGCGCACCCGCGGCCGGTGCGCCATTAGTACTTTTTTTTTACATAGCAATGGCGCACCAGGAAGAGGTGCGCCATTAGTAATTTTTTTTACATATAGCAATGGCGCACCAGCCAGAGGTGCGCCATAAGTAATTTATTTTTATTTTTTGTTGCATGTAATAATTTTTTAGAAAATAAATATGAATATGAAACAGTAATATTTTTTATAAAAACAGTAATAATTGTTGTTTAACAATAATTGTAGTCTACACTTTTTAATTATTATTTTTTTAAAAATGAATATGAATATGAAACGGGGGGTGCTCGTCGGCGGCGGTGGAGCGGGGGAGGGTGCGGGGGGTGCTCGTCGGCGGTGGTGGAGTGGGGGAGGGTGCGGGGGGTGCTCGTCGACGGCGGTGGAGCTAGCGGGGGAGGGTTGCGGTGGGTCGTCGACGGCGGTGGAGCTAGCGGGGGAGGGTTGCGGTGGGTCATCGGCGGCAATGGAGCTAACTGGGGAGGGTTGCGGTGGGTCGTCGGCGGCGGTGGAGCTAGCGGGGGAGGGTGCGGGTGGGATCGAGATCGAGATCAAAAAGTGTCCATGAAATTTAAAAATATTCATGATATCAAAAAGTTCCTATAAAATACAATCGAGAAATGAAGACTATGATTTAAATACAATCAATCTTAGCTAGCTATCTGTTCACAATCTTCTTGCCCTTCTTATTCGCAAATGGAGTTCTTCCGTGGAACGGACGTCCTTTAGGTAGGGTTGTCCTGCTTCTTCTTGTGGTGTGTGCTGCTACTTCATCGTCGTCGTCATGTTCGATCTTCGGGTCGCCGTACTTGTCGAAGTCTTGCTCATTGGCTACTCCATCCATTCCGATGATCTTCCTTTGCCTCTCCTCACGACAACACGACTGGGCTTTGACGGGTCAGTAATGAAGAAGCATTGGTCCACTTGGGAAGCCAGTACCCATCGCTCATTTTTCGCGGTGACGTTTGCACCCGCGGTCTTGGACTTGGCTTCGGGTATAACCATGGTGGTGAAATACCGGTCTTCTTTTAGGACGCTCTTGGCCCATCTGACACGGAACATCGGGACCTTCTCTCCAGCGTAGCTCAGCTCCCAGATCTCCTCGATCCTTCCGTAGTATCTGTCCTTGTCGTTGCCGGTGTAGGATTCCATCGTTACCCCGGAGTTCTGATAACCATCGCTCTTCATGTCCTTGTCCTCGGTGTAGAATGTGTAGCCGTTGATATCGTACGCCTCATAGGTCATCAGGTTGTGCTCGGCGCCCTGTGACAAGGCGAATATGAGTTGTTCTTCCGCGGAAGAATCCTCATGTAAAGGGTACGACAGAAGCTTCTTCTTGAACCAACGCGTGAAACATGAGTTGTGCTCTTTGATTATATCTCCGTCTGTCCTCTGTTGGCCTCAGTCATTGTACGTCTTCTCAATAAAGGTTTTGTGCTCTACCACCCAAGGATCGACCACGTCTATGTGTTATAGCACGACTAGGTTTGCTCTTTCAAAGTCGGTGAGTCGACCCTCGAAGTCGACATGCATTTCGCGGCGACCCTCACGGTGACCCCATCCAGCGAGCCTGCCTAGGTGCCTGTTGACGGGCAGACCAACGGGGTTCTCGATGCCTAGATAATTCGTGCAGTAGGAGATGCACTCTTCGGTCAGAAAGCCCCTGGCTATACTTCCCTCTGGACGTGACATGTTGCGAACGTATCCTTTGATGACACCATTCATCCTTTCGAACGGCATCATGCTGTGCAGGAACGTCGGCCCGAGTTGGATGATATCCTCCACAATATGGACCAGCAGATGCACCATAACGTCGAAGAATGCGGGCGGGAAGTACATCTCAAGCTCGCATAGTATCACCACGATCTCTTCCTGTAGCCTTCTGAGTTGCCTCACGCCAATCGACTTCCGAGAGATGACGTCGAAAAAGTTGCATAGGCCAAATAGCATTTCACGGACGTGCGCGTCCATGATCCCACGGATTGCAACTGGAAGTATCTGCGTCATCAGCACCTGACAGTCGTGAGACTTCATCCCACTGAACTTCTGCTTCGCTGGGTCTAAGTATCTGCTTATCTTCCCCGCGTAACCGTAAGGAAGTTTTACTCCTAGGAGGCAGGTGAAAAACTGCTCGATCTCCTCCTGACTTAGAGTGAAGCACGCGGGAGGGTAGTCATTTTCTGCTGGTGGTGCGCCATTAGTAGTGTTGCAGAAAAGTAATATATATATATATATATATATATATATATATATATATATATATATATATATATATATATATATATATATATATATATATATATATACTAATGGCGTATCTGGTCACAGTGCGCCATTACTAGTCTAAACTAGTAATGGCGCACCTGGCCAGAGTGCGCCATTAGTAGTTTTGCATAAAAAAAATAAAAAAAAACAGTAATGGCGCACGATCTGCCTCGTGCGCCATTACTAGTTAGAACTAGTAATGGCGCACTTCAACCTGATGCACCATTAGTATGTATGGAAAAATGAAAAATAAATAAATTTAATACTAGTGGCGCACCATGTCTCTGGTGCGCCATTAGTATCTTCCACACTAATGGCGCATCACCGACTGGTGCGCCATTAGTATATAGTAGTGGCGCACTGATTCCTCGGCGCGCCATTAGTATCAATCCTATCTATAGCCCTTTTCCTAGTAGTGACATCTAGACGTGCAATACTTAGAGCACACCTAAATGTGCCCTACACATTTTTTTTAGCAAAGTTGGTTTTGCCTCAACATGCCAATCTTCACACTGAACCGCCGCGTAGTGATGCTGAGATTGGAACTCGACAACGAATAAGCAACCCAACATTATTGATGGACCACGATGCCTAGAAAATATGTTGAACAATCCACACAGAGCTCGAGGAGGAAGAAAGTTGGTCTTCGGGAGCCGACGTCTTCTTGCTGCGAGGTGCTAATGAGGAGGAGATTGAGGTGGCTCCACGCAACTGTGTAGCTTGTTGGGGGTGGCCTCGAGTTGAAGCCGCGCTCTCGAGACATCGCTAACGCAGGGGGCGTGGTGAATGACAGCATCAGGGTCTAGGACCTCGAGACGTGCCGGTGTGTCTACAACTATGAAGCACCGATACAGTGATACGAGTACAACGATATGGGATACGACAATTTCTAACAACAGCAATACAACAATACGACGAGTATATATAAATAATTAATGAAATGACATGTAATAAAGACAAAATATATAGAATGTGTGAACAAAGCAGTAACATCAGCAAGCAATAGAGATTACAGAGTACAGTAGACAGTATACACTAGACATGGGGACAGAGCCAGGATTTGACCATAGGTGGGTGCGGGAGGGCGAAGACAATGACACAAGAGAATTCTTTTCCGTTCGCCACTAATTTCTTATAAGAGGAAAAAAAAAGATAGCAAATCTGAGCACTAATAAAAAGAACAACGACACAAGAGATGTAGATTAGTGGCATATTTTTTTATTAAGAGCTTGCATATCAATTAAATTATGGTCTGGCCATTACCTTGGTTCTTGGAATCCTCATATTCACTCTTTCCTCTAAAGGGACATGCTTGAAACATTAACTACCTGATGCAATCAACGGTGAATAATTATTAGATATGATGTATTAACAAATTCTAAAGGTTTGAAATTAGATATTTTTTGCTTACCTCATGGCATCAATGGAATTTTTTAGCCTTAGCTAGGACTATACTTCTATAATTTGTTAAGGCACTAACTAATCTCATTCGGCTCTCTCCTAAAGCCATGGCGGTTTGATAAAAAAATATGAATGGATTCAGCTCTCTTCCTCTTCATGTCTATACAAAAGCACAAACAAATAACTGGAAACATTATAATTGATTCTTAATGCCTATGCCTATAGTCTGTATGATTATAACCAGAATACTAGGCCCGTAAGGGTTCTCTTGTCCTGTTTTTTCTTTTTTTTTACTTTTTTTTACCGCTGCTATAAAAATGACGCGCGTAGTTTGGGGAGGGCGCTGTGTAGATATTTAGCATGTGTTTTGCAAGGCGGTAGAACCTGTCCCAAACAGCAAGCGGTCAGATTTGACTACCCGGTGCAAACACGTGTAATTGTTTCCGGTGTTGTCTCTGATTTGTCACCATGGTAGAATTCTATAGAAATATCCGGAAACATCAACTAACCATCCTACATCTATCTATAAAGCCTTCCTCTACCCATAGCCACCAAGCGCAAACGGTACGTGACGGAGCCATCAAACGCAAACTGCCATGCCACCTGGCACTTGTTTGCCGTGTGTCATAGAAAAGGTTCGGACATTACTTGGCATCAGACTACTAATGATTTGCATCTGTCAGACTAGTCATAGACAGTACGATCAGAATAAAAAGTGACGTTAGATCCGTTTGTGCTTTGGCCTCGCGCGTGGTTTCTTGGATGGTTCGTTAGTTTAATGCTTCCTTGTAACTTGGTAACAGCCTACACCAAAAATCACGGTGGATCAATTGGAACGTAGGTCCACATTAATTTCCATTTAACTTTTGTAAAACAAATCCCACCCTGAAATCTAGCAGCAATAAAACTGCAAGTTTAATAATTTTCTATTTTCTTTTTTTCTCTTGTATATATATCTTACTCAAGGAAATTTTCTGGTACACAAAAAATTGCTTCCACTAGGTTTCAATTTTTTTTGCGCTTGCAGTACATATTAAATTTGTTTCGACCCAACTAAAATTCATGTCAAATTTAACAATTTATCTTTTTTTGCAAGAGAATTTGACAATTTATCTTGCTTTTACTAAAATAAAAAATGTTTCGATTGCCACCTTTTTTTTTTCATGAAGCATATTTTCCTTCCAGTGTTACTCGTCGTTAATCTGACAGTACCAAAGTTTGCTTCAATTTAACAGAAAAGTATGCTTCCATTATAATTAGGAATTTCTTTTAACCAATTTATTTCCAAATATGTGCTTCCGATATTCAGAAACTTTCTATATCATGTATGTTTCCATGTACGCATGATGCTTTCCTTTCATTCCATTCTTATTCACATCATATGCTTTTTTTTTTCGAAATGTTCCTATCACATGATAAACATGCTTCAAACACACTACAATCCATGTTTCAATTCATGACCGTGTTTTTCTCCAAGCACTGCCGTGATCCATTTTCTGCAATGAAACACGAGGGGGTGTATTTCAAAGCATAATTTTATTATGTCTGATGCATGAAGATGCAGTACCAAAAACACAGATGCATTTTATTTGCTAATGAGCCATACGAAGCATAGCACTATTGGAAAATTCGTCGTTACCGAGTTCTTTCGTATTTGCCGACTACTAGGACACGGGATCACGGAAAAAGGTAAGTAAGCCGAGTGCGGCTCTCGACAAAGAGCAGCACACGTCACACGCTCGTGTTTGCCAAGCGTCTAACGCAAAGGGCTTGGCAAACAAATAACACTTGGTTTATTTGATCTATGCCTAGAACCTTTTCTATGGCACACGGCAAACGACTGCAAGGTGGCACGGCCGTTTGCGCTTGACGGCTACATCACGTATAGTCCACCTATGCCGAGATTCGCCGTGAAGCACTCGGCAAACAATTTACTGTAATACTTTTTCCTTCACAGTAATTGTTTGCCGAGCTCCAGTGAAGCAGCACTCGGCAAAGTATTTAAATAATTTCTTTTTCACCTATGACATATATCTTTGCCGAGATCTCCAGTCCACAACTCGGCATACTAGAGTCGGGTCATGCCACTGTTCCCGAATACCACAGTTCTTGGAAAAAAGCTGCCAGTGGCAGCATAGCTCAGGCACAACCTTTCCCGAGTGCTTCAGATCTCGGAAAAGAGCTGCCAGTGACAGCGTAGCTCAGGCACCACCTTTGTCGAGCACCCCACTCGAGAAAGCCTTGTATCACCGAGTGCTGAACTCGGCAGAAGGTGAGAACACAGTGGAGATCTTTCTATATGTTCTGTCCTAAATCCCTGCAATTGACATACAACACATATAGCACACAACACATATGGCACATCATTAAGGCTCAAAGTGACATCACATATGAATTAGACTCATGTATCACAACCATAGCACATGACTAGTTCACGACATAGCTCATGACATAGTTCACTACATAGTCACGATGCGATCACTTCGCATGTTGAGTACATAGGAGGAGGAGGACGGGAGACACATCACGACAATCCTTCAGGAGGAGGAGGAGGGTTTCCTCTCATCACCATCTCCCACATTGCTCGTAACCCCTACAGAGGACGAGGGTTGACATGTCAACATTGTTCCAAGTTGGTCAATCCGTTAATATGGATATGTGTCGGTATGGGAAAGTACTAACCGCTAAGTATTCCTGTATCTTCTCCCATTCCAGCTTCTCGGCCTTATCCATTCCTCATGTTCGGCGGCCTACTTCTGTCTAGCCGCCACTTCAGCCTGCAGCCGCGCCTCCTGTTCGGCCGCGTCTCTTGCCAGTGCCGGAGCTAGCGTGGGGTTACGCCTAGGGCTAAGCTAGCTTGAGTTATGCACTTTAATAATTTTTTATACTTTGCAAGAAGAAATTACAAAGGCTATTGTCACTAAGCCTAGGGCTATAGCCCCAACTGCCCTAGGCTTGTCTCCGCCACTGATCTCTTGCACATGCGGCCTCGGATGCCTCCAACACGGCCTGCAATACACAGAGTTTCTTCACATACAGGTTGCGACACAAAGAATGCAAAGACAATGGTATACATGAAATTTACAAACCTTGAGATTTGAAATCTCAACCGAATGAGTAGTCGGGCAGCTCCTTATGGAGGGACTTGAGCTTGTGCTTTGCGCCCGCATCTGAGATACCTTGGGATGCGAGGACGTGGAGATAGTGCCGTTGCTGATCAAGTGGCGGATGCTCCTCTTCCCTGGGCTTGCCCTCATGACCACCAAGGGATCGAGGTCCTGCGACATAGGATCACACTCCTCCCCGCAGGCCTCCTTGAAATGGGTTTTGTAAAACCCATATCTGTCCTTGGCCGATGTGTTGTAGAACTCTGCGCCATCCTTGCCTCTATGCCCATGGTTTCACGCCTGCATGATGTTGATGTTGGCCTCAGTCTGTTCTCTCATCTACAAAAGAAAGACGGTCATGATTAGTAAAGCCCAGATGAACCTATAGACAAAAAGGACCTTGGGGTTACACATACCATTCTTTCATGGTATGCGGTGAGGTTGAGGCTCCCCTGCATTAATGTCTAGATTAGTTTGAGTAGTCAAAAGCAACCTGTCATCTACGTACATATAAGGCTGGCCATAGTGAGGGTAACATAAGTAGTAACATGTACTTGGGACTCGCAAACATGCTTATGTGGCAGGTAATTAAAGAAGAGAGAGATGGTTATAGTAACATATGTAGATACCGTAACATAATAAATATGATGCTACTATGTGTCATGCATGGCAATAAATGAGACCATCTATGATACTACTATATGATACTATGCACTATATAGGTAGTAACATAGACTAGTAACATATGCATGTTACTAGTCTAAGTTACTCCCCACTATCACCAGCCTAATGTCCAAATTCTTTTGAGTAGTCAAAAGCAACTTGTCATCCACTCTGAGTCGTCAATTCATTCACAAAATCTTCGCCAACAACGATACATAAAAAAATTCTACTATTAAATGCGAATGTGTACGTTGTCGATCGCACACAGACATTAAAAAACAATTTGGAAACGGAGCACCAAATTAAGAAAAGCTTCTCTCTCGTTGTCCCCTAACCCTAGGCAGCTAGGGCAAACTCTCCCCTTCAAGCTTCACTGGCGAGCCCGTTGATTCACCTCCCCTGTGCCCGCCGCTCCGGCGGCCGGTGGCGGGGAGAGAAATCCCAGCTCCTTCCCTCCGTTAGTAGTTTAGGTTAGGGTTTTTAGTCCTCGCAGGTGCAGCGCTCGGGCGGATGGCGACACTTATTCTTCGAGTTTACTTTCCGAGCTTCGATCCTCCTTGAATTCATTCGCCTGGACGTAGTTGACGGAGCTCCAGCATAGATTCCTATCGACTCCTTGGTGTGGTGGGGTTTGAGTTTCTTGTTATGTGACGAGATTTGGTATGAGATGCTTCAAATCTATTGAAGTGTTCAATGGCGATGACTGCGGCTGCTGAGCGCTAGTCTGGGCACGTGCACAAAGACTTCCCGGCTATCATTGACAAGATCAGCCGGCTCCGATAGGGGAGCGGCAACAGCGGCGCGTCGGCGGCTCGTTCTGGCGACAATAGTGATTGTTTGGTGTTCTCGGAATCTCTATGCATTTTTATTATGTTTAGAATGCTTTATACTTTCGGTGATGTTGTATAATAGATCTCATGTTTTTTGCAAAAAAAAAGAACACTGAATCAATTTGGGAATCAAGTCATTAATCTCTACTATTAAAGTCAAATGTGTACGTCGTTCGCACACAACCATTAATGCAAAAATAATTTGGAAACCGAGCACCAAATTAATTTCAAAATAATGTTATTAATAAAATTAATTAGCTAGACAGTTAATTACATGTGCAATTAATGAGGTCATTTTTTGTGCCAAATCAATTTGGTAATTGAGTAATTATGCAATTAATTAATTAGACTGGCAGGTAATTACTACTCCCTCCGTCTAGGTGTATAAGTCATCTTAGGTTGTACTCCCTCCATTTTTGTATACAAGGCCATTATCAAAATTACAATTTGCAGCTATACAAGGCCACTAACACAAATCGATGTAAAATTGATGAGGTTTGCCTCGTACTAGCAACCAAAGACATTAATACCTCATGCATGCATGTGGGAGTGAGAAGATTGATTTGAATGCACCGTATTAATCAACCAACAAGGAGTGAGAGAGTTGTCTTGTTGTGCGTTGGAGAGATAAATGCACATTAATTAACACGTCAAGTAAGGAGAAAAGAATAGTTTGCAACATTGGTTTAAGTAGCCATTAATTTCTACCTTGGTACCTGTAATATGGGTTTGTCCCTCCTCGTTTAAGTAGCCATTAACTCCCTCCTCGTTTCTTGTCCATCATATCATTCTCCTAATGATGTGATCCCGTTATCATTGATATCCAATGTCCATAGTCAGGAAACCATGACTATCTGTTGATCAACGAGCTAGTCAACTAGAGGCTCACTAGGGACATGTTGTGGTCTATGTATTCACACGTGTATTACGATTTCCGGATAATACAATTATAGCATGAATAAAAGACAATTATCATGAACAAGGAAATATAATAATAATCCTTTTATTATTGCCTCTAGGGCATATTTCCAACATTTTTTTCTACTTTAAAATGCATTGGGAAGATAGAAGTACACTCTTTTATGGACAAATTTTGAAGTTAGATGTACACTCTTCACAGGACTTAGGGAGTAAGTGTTTTGGGATTATTTGGTTTTCGTAAGATGAATCACACACCTAGACGGAGGGAGTAGCATTATTGAATTTTTCAATTAGGCAAACAGTTAATTAATTAGGCAATCAATTAACCGGGTCGAATCTCTACTACTTCCTCCGTTCCTAAATATAAGTATTTTTAGAAATTCCACTATAGACTACATACGAAGTAAAATGGGTGAATCCACCTTCTGAAATATGTCTATATACATCCGTATCTAGTTTGTAGTCAAATCTCTAAAAAGACTTATATTTAGGAACGGAGGGAGTAGTATTAAAGGAGAATCCGTACATTGTCGTTCGAAAACAATTTGGAAACCGAACGTTGAGTCAATTTTAAAACCAAACAATTAATGCAATTGATTAGCTAGACAATTAATTTATGTCCATTTAGGAATCTTTTGCACCAAATCATTTTGAAAACCGAGTCATTAATGCAATTAGTTAATTAGTCAGTCCGTTAATTTACATGCACATAACTAGTAGGGATTGTTCTTCAATTAGGCAGACTGTTGGTGCAATTCCTTGCCACTTGTGTTTTGGAGATTGTAGTCAAAAAATACTATTTTAATATAACTAGCAAAGTGACCCGCTCGATGCGCGGGCAAGATTTTGTGAAGTTCAATAGTGAGAACATATTATTTTATTTTTCTAGCAAAATTTGAACCAAATGTGATGTAATTTACAAATATAAGACCTCTAGAAACATGGTTTTCTCTTAGCTAGAAACATAGTTTTATCTTTAAGTGCCCCCCGCAATGCGAGGGCACCATCTTTAGTGTGTCGCAAGTTCTTGGAATAAAAATATGTTTGCATATAGATATACTTACTTAATTATACGTGGCTGGAATAATAAAGTTCTATGGCCATCACAAATTTATGCTAAATACAATGTCACATGGGCGAGATACATCTTTAATTCGTGTGCGCAAGCAGAAATTTAAAAAAAAATTAATTTATGTTTGTTATTATAGATCTTTAACATTAGGGTTTGTTAAAATTATGTGTCAATAAATTTCCATAAAAAATTCAGTACTCACTCTATGCTCTATCTATCAAAACAAATATTCGTGGGCCTAGCTTTATTCATGGTTTCATCTATATATTCTGGTATATTTAAGTGGAGAGATACAATTTTACCTTTGAGGATCAGGATCGCTCCTTCACGACATAGAATATTTTGTTCGAGGGAGCTATCTTTGTAGCCCCTCCCAACTTGCTTTGCATAAACAACTCCTCTTGGACCAGTTCTCTCCTATAGTCGTGCTCCTTTATGACTTATGGCACTTGTACATTAAAGTGTAGCCCCTTCTTACGTTTGATGAAAGATATTGAACAGTCCTCCCTCCTTTGATAAAGGGACATCTTGAGGTTGAAGTGATTTTCTTATAACAAAACGAATAAAAACATTTGAAAAAAAGCATAAGCCATTTGTTTACCTACCAGACCTTCATTAAATGACCTAGCTACATATACTACCTTAAACAAAGGAAGTGTGGTTGTAATAAGGTGGATTAATCTACAGCTATATTGTCAGCCAAGAATATTAAAAGAGTGAGGTCAATTTATATTAGAATAGAATGTAATTGGCCCAACCTATACTTTGACACTTTGTGCAGCGATGTTTCTCACACATCTCAGTACACATGTCACTTATATATCTTGTTGATGTAAATTCATTCTTCTAGTAATAAATATGAATTCAGTGCACATGTCACTTATATATCGACGTAAATTCATTCTTCTAATAAGTACAAATTCATTCTTTTGGTAGTAAATACTATGATGACTAAAAAGATTTATGGGCTGGTCCTAGTTTCACATGAGCGTTGTAATGGGAAAAGGCTTAGACCGAGTTATATGTTAGAACCTGATAAGTAACTATAACAAAGAAGAGACTCCTCTTGGAAAAATCAATTGATGACTAACTATAGCCTATAGCACAAACTTTGTACCTGAAAGATGAGCAACATCATATAAATGATCTAAATTATGACCACACACTGTACAAACGTATGGTATGACAAAAACAGTTAAAATGTGAAGGTTGTGAACTTGTGATAAACTTCAACGTGTACTGAAGAGCACCATTGCTGACGTGGAACTAATTACCATATAAATCAATATATGATATACACTTGTGGGCCTCCTTTCTTTTTCGTCAGCAAATCGTAACCAACTAAAGATATATGTAATAGAATAATAGATCTGATTCTTCACTATTCCATCAAAATGATCATCTCGGTGTGGATCTTGTGCTTCATCTACTAAAAATATGAAGTCAAGATGCATAGCTTACACAAACCATTACATAGCTCACAAATTTCTAATAGAATAAATCCACCCGTCGATGTGAAAGAATGTATCTGACTATGCATATGCAGAAAATCCAAACTGTAGTATTCTACCTCGAACACTAATTGCTTGAATTATGTCGACATGGTAGAGCTTGTCGTAAATCATATGAAAGCTGACATGCAGAGAGGTAGAACAGATCCTAAACTTCCTATAGAGACGTATGTATTTGTGCTAAATGAGGAAGCTAGGCCGGTTTACAATTATATATTATGCATGTAGTGTCTAATGATAATCAAATGAAATAAAAGCAAGGTTCTCGTCGTCTCACCGTTTGGTTCAACTACTGTAGTGTTAATGTCTGTAGAGAAGAAAACACATCACACGAAGAACGACATCAACTTGCCTTCATTTTCGTAGAAAAAAAAAGCTTGTGTTAACTGAGCATCAACCTGGACGTATAAACATGTTAAAAAAAGAATCTTCGAGGCATGCCAATACATGTGACAGTATCCATGGTCTTACTCACGTAGTTGAACACAATGCTGACCGGCTACATATCCTTCCCCGATCTAGTTTTGCATTGCCGATGCTGACAAGAGATTTTAGGCTGTACATGTTGTACAAAAATAGATGGAGCATTTAAGACATATAACTGTCACGTACAAGTACCTAGCTCCACGATCAAACATCGAGAATGACCGTACTACAGAATGCCAAGAACCCCATTGAAAGCTGCGGTATAAATAGTGTTAATATCCTTAATCAATTAGTTTTACCACTGAATAGAGGAGCAAGCCACAAAGAGCAGATCCGTCACCATATTAGGCATACACAGCTTGTTGGTCGATTAATCCTGCCATGATAGAAAGCTCTCTCGGTTACCAATCGACACATAAGCTGCAGTGCGGAAATATACTAAGAAGATATTCTTCCAGGGAATCCCACTAGATCTGTTTGTTGGAGAGAAAGCCATCTAAATTTTAGATCGGCACACATCGGTAATTTAGATTAAAGATTCTAAGCTCCCGGTTCATTAGCTGACGGACTGTGTCCCAGTTCACCAAGCAATAGCCTCCATGGGCCATATTACGCTTCTACACATAAGAAACATCAAGGCAAGTCATCCATCACACACGTACAAATACCATCAAGTATATACATATCTTCATCTATGGATCCATGCATCAGGTGAGATTGCAACCTCGTAAGTGCAGCTCTTAATGTTTCATTACCTGCCATCGATGAAGCTAAAGATCTTTGCAGGGCTGAATGCGGCGGCGGCGGCAGCACCGAGAGCGTCAGCATGAGGAGGAAAAGTTACACTGTGTTTGGATGTCTCCATTGGAGCCCAGGAAATGGATTTGGTAATCATCTGACATCAATACAGCTGTTTGGCTGGACACTGAATTCATATTGGAAATGAAAAACCAATTCAGGCCTGTTTTGGCTACCACGTAAATGTCCCTCGCACGTTTCGGAGGGCTACCCCTTCGAATTGAACTGAAATGGCCAACCTCCCGCAAAACATACCCGTTCGAGCCCGCAACTAGAAAATAAAAGAAAGGAGGGGATGGTGACCTCGCGACGACCTAACAGTCAGCAGGCGGGCGGCGGCGGCGACCTAGCGGGTAGGTGGCGGCGGCGGTAACCACCATGGAGTCCGGCGGCGGCTCAGGTGCCCTCCTCCCCGGTCCTTCCCCTCTTCCCCAACTCCTCTTCTCTGCCCCACTCAGCCACACCCCACCGTGGTGGTCGGCGGCGGTGCAGGACTGGCGCTCCCTTGTGGCATGCCCTGCCGTCCTCCCCGGCCACCGTGCCCCGCCCTCCTCGGCCACGCCCCGCCGTCCTCCCTGCCCGCCGTCCTCCGCCCTCTTCTTCTCCATGGCCAAAGAGCTGCTGCTCCTCTTCTACTCCATGGCCGAAGGAGATGCATTGCTAGAATATTTATTATTTTACTGCTATATACTCATTTAATTATAGTCACATGTGACGGATTTCATTTTTGAGTCATGTAGCACAAGATATAATTTTCATGGTAATATAGCTTTGCAATTCCAAAGTTTGTCATCCAAACATGATGTGGTATTGAAACCTCAGAGGCATTTCAAGGGGCAATTCAGTGAACAACCAAACAGGCGAATTCGTATTCGTGTCATTTCAGTTTCCTCACTGATTTGGAATTCTAGACCAATTCAATACAGAGCTCACCAATGGAGACATCCAAACGCAGCGTTAGGGTAGATGGAATAACAAAAGGATGTTTTTTTCCTCATCCGACGTCATACATGCAGCTTTGTTTTTTTGGAGAAAAGTCCAAGGCACCCACGCAGGCCTGTAGTTTTTTTTTTCGTGTGTGTGAAAAATCCTATGCATGTCACATCACCTATGTAGAATTGATATTAAAGGTATGTGAATGTTACGTTTTTTCTCATAATGGCAATGGCAATGGTAGATAATTATTTTCACTTAGAACACATCTAATGGCTGTAAATTTTTAGTGTATTTAATGTGTGGAAAATCCTATGCATGTCACGTCACCTATGTAGAATTGATATTAAAGGTATGTGAATATTACGTTTTTTCTCATAATGACAATGACAACGGCAATGGTGGGTAATTATTTTCACTTAGAACACATCTAATGGCTGTAAACTTTTAGTGTATTTAATAAATGGCTGGATGTTTCTGATTATTGTGGAAATTTCTAAGAAATTCTCTTTTTTTTGGTGACCCCGTCAAACACTTTATATATATATATAAATAGATAGATTTTTGAAAAAAAACTCTCCTACTCTAATTTTCGAAAAAAAACTCTGTTACTCAGACGTACAACATCTTCGTATCATCTCTACATCTGCCTCTCGAGTGTGTATGGTTAATGTCCAAAAGCAGCAGGTAGAGAGCATTTTTTTTTTTTTTTGCATTCAGCTAATTTTGGGAGATTCAGAAAATGCATCCATCTTTTTTCACTCCCTTCTGACTTTATTACTCACTGCTACATCACAAGTGACAAACCTAGCACCTTTCGCTGTTTCATTGCCATGGATTATTGTTTCTCTTAATTTTCTATGCTGAAAGTGACTGAAATCCATGCCTTGATCATTACTATTGCTTAGGTGGGTCGCATGAGAATTATCACCTTATTTTCAGATCCATGCCTGTCCTGTTTGATTTACAGATAGAAGAAGATAGTCTTCCCCCGCAGAAACAAGCTATCTCAAGATAAGCTATGATATTTAGACTAGATGTTCAGGGTTTTAACACTGGTATGTAGATGAATACAGTAATCACACATTTCCCTCTCCCATGTGTCAACAAAGAATTTGCAGGATTTATAGTACAACAGCACGACATCGAGGACTATGGTGAGCGGTAGCAAACTGTTTTTTATTTTCTTTTTGCCTTGATAAATTATTGATCGCAGTAGTATCCTCCGGGGCCGCCGTAGGCGACGTCGTTGCCTGGATGTTTGAGATCTGGTCCAAGGTTCTTGACATCGTAGCACTTGGGGGTGGTGACGATGCTGTTGACAGGAAAATCATCAACTTGACGCCGTCGTCGTTGATGCCTAGGTAGTAGGCAATGGAGGCGGCGTTGTTGGCCCCCGCCGAGGCTAACATGCCGCTGCCCATCCACGTCACGGTGTGCCTGCCCCCCGGCCGCGTGTCCAGCACCCGTCCGCCCATCTCGTTGTGGAAGCTCTCGATGAAGGGCACTGGGAACATGCTCGAGGGGAAGTAGCCGATGGCCACATCGTTGATAGCCAGCCACCACACCGCCGGCCCGGTCGGCCTGTACAACACAACCGTGACGAAGTAGAGGTCACCACCAACCTTGGGTTCGCTGTCCCTGAATTGTGTCCCAAGTGCAAACTGGTTGTTGGTCTGAATGAACGGGCAGTCATGATTCAAGCAGTGCGAATCCACGCCGCCGTCGTTCTGCAGGCATATATGTGGAATTCTTCATTCTAACAGTCTGGACGGACAAGGAAATAACTAAACTAATATAAGAACGTTTAGATCACTAAAATAGTGATATAAATGCTCTTATATTTTTTTAGAGAGGAAGTACTATTTATGGTTTCCCAATCAGACTGTTTAAGTATATTGTAGTGGTATGGACTTACAGTGGCGTAGATGTACAACCTAGGATTATCGTCACCCAGAACTGATGGATACACCTGCAAGGCTGCAATGTATCAAAATTTGTTTCGTTCCAGATAAAATTCACCACTAAAATAGTCTTCAGATGAGAACTTACGGCCATTCCAACAGCTATTTGATTCTTGATGTCAGGCGGATCCTTGCCTCGGATGTATTTAAACTGCCTATCGTGAGGACTAGCAATAAGGAGGTAATTCTTTGAGAATTCATTGGGCTCCACTTGTACTTTCCAGGTGGGGATTGCAGCAGTGGCTCCATGATATGGCCCGTTTAGAGCATATGCAGCAGCTATCTACAACCAAAGCATCCATTGTCAATGACACCAAAACTGTTGTTTAATATCCCAGCACGTGTTTTTTTCTTCTTCTAAAACATCCACCAAGAGCTTTGCTGGTGTATATATTAATAAAGAAGAAGATATCCTAGCATGTGTATTAAGAACAGTTCCATTGTTTAGGATAAATATGACCACTTACTTCTAGTTTGCCCTTCCCTTCATCTTGAATGCTCATGTCGGTAGGATGAGCATATGAGAAAAAAGGTAGACTTCGGTTAGCAACATCACCATCAACACCAATAGGCTTCCTCGGAATCGGGATGGTTCCTTCTGGACAGCTACCGCTTCTTCGCCATGTTTGCTCAGGAAGGCTGTAATTTCTTCCTTTAATCTTATACACTACTTTAGGAGGTTCCTCGGTTGGTGTAAGCTGAAAACCATCCGGCATATAAAGGAGCAAAACTTAGTGCTTTTCGTTTTCTCCGGCAAAACTAATCAAATATATCATCTACCAGGCATCTATGATCTACCAATTAAAATTAACACTATGCATCTGTTGTTTTAGACTCTCTTCGTTCTGGCCTTATGCATAGAAATTAAGAAATGATACAGAACTACTCACATACTTATTTGATGTGAATACAAATCATATAAACTTGAAGTACATATGGATATTGTTACATTAAAATTATTAAAAAGTAAGACCAAAAACCTGGATGTTGTGATCCCGAAGCAATGGATCCTTGAGGCTAGGTTGCTTGTAGATGTCAACACAGTCGATTATATCACCACGTTCGCACTTTTACAAGAAAGCAAAGTAATATTTAGAACATGAAAATATTAAAAGATCAACCAAAGGATTTTTATTTTTTTGCGAAAAGATCAATCAAAGGATTAATGGACACATTTGACTGTAAGGTTATTGAAGGAAGAGAAGGAAGTCATGGATGTTGCAAATTCATCAACAAACATAAAAATGTACCTCTGCATGGATGTAAGCTGCACAACATCCATGACCTTGTCACATAATCCTTGAAAAGAAAACATTAGCAAAAACAAGGCAATTACCTCAATGGTCTTCACAATATCATTGGGATCAACATGTACCCCATGAATACACGTTGTCAACAGTAGAGAAACTGCAAATAATGCCAAAGACAAATATAGATGGCTGATTCTTCGGGAAATAAGAAAAATTGGATCGTGTATAAACTGGCTAGAAGGGGAGAGCTTTGAGGGTATATATAATGTCCAAATTATGTTGAGTAGTCAAAGGCGAAGATCAAGGGAGAATCAAATTTTGATAGTGTGAATTATGAATGGTACATTTGGAGCAAGAAGTGATTGCTTATGTGATCTTTTCCTTATGTGATTCCTTCCTTTTATTACCCATCGTATGTTTCCTACTATCCCACCGATTTTCTTAGGTAACAATCACGTTCGTAAAAAGTACAATATTTATTTGGTGTAACAGTCGAAATTATTAAATTCAAAAGGAAGGAATCAATCACGTTCATAATCAATACCAAATCAATACAGAACAGGTTATTTAATCATCATCTTTTACCTGGCGCCACTGCCAAAATTCAGAGGGATCCCGATTCAGATGGAAAAAGGTTCTGTTTCAACCGGCTGATTCCACACGATGCGTAAGGTCATGTACAATGGTACTATCTTAGAAGTGCTATGTAAGATAAATGATGAGGTGGAGGAGAGAGACTTACAAGAAAATGCTTGTCCTATCTTATTTAAGAGAAGACAAGAGATGATCTCTTAACATAATATGTCTCATCATATTTTTAGGGGTGACTAGTTATTGAAGATAAGGCTAAGAGATGACCTACTGTAGATTTTTTTTTGTCATCTCTAAATTACATGCAAGACTTAAGACAAGACTATCTTATCAACCATTGTACATGCCCTAAGCCGGCTGGAGCGATCGAGACGCGTCCCATGGGATGGACCCCATGCACCGCTAGCTCTCTCAGTTATCCCCATGCAGCGAAGCGCGGAGCCACTCATTCGTCTTCCTCCCACATTTTTTCCTCTCTCCTTTTGCCCTCTACCTCTAGCCCGGGCTTCGGGGAAAACGCCGGCAAGTCGACGGCCGCCGCTGCTGCAAGCTTCTACATCCCCATTCGTGTGCATCGCTAGGAGGAACACCACTTTTCTGCAGCTGCTGCTCCTGCCCGCTGTTGCAAACCAAAATGACGGTCACCGCTCGCCCGCGGTTGTTGCACGGGGCAACGATGGTCGGCGGAGGTACTGCAACTGGGTGTCACTGTGACGCCGCGCGACGACGCAGATGCTGCAAGGAGCAACCACCGATGCAGGCAAAGCTCGCCGGCGGCTCGCGGAGCTTTGATGCGGCTCCGGGCGGCAATGGAGCGCTCTTTGAAGACTCCCGACGCTGCAATGGGGCGCTCGACGGCGGCTCCGGGTGCTGCGACGGAGCTTCCGACGCTGCAATGGAGAGCTCAGCCAAAGCTCTCCCACGACTCGCAGAGCTTTTGATGCGGCTCCAGGTGCTGCAATGGAGCAAGGGGCAACCACCAAGGCAGCGCTCGCCGGCGGCTCGCGGAGCTGCGATGCGGCACCGGCGCTGCAATGGAGCGCTCGACGGAGGCTCCCGAGGCTGCGACGGAGCTTCCTACGCTGCAATGGAGCGTTCGCCGAGCCTCTGGAAGCTACGATGCAACACTCGGTGCTTCAATGGAGCAGTCGCCGGCGACGTCCCTGTGCTGCGATGAAGCGCTAGGTAGTAGGTGGTGGTTTCCCGGTGTTCCGATGAAGCACTTAGCCGGCGGCGGTGACCCGTTGCAGCACACAGGAGATGGGATGAGTGTTGCTTTGCAGCATCACCGGAGAGCGACGGCCAACGCATCGGGGGAAAGCGATGGCCGACTGCTGATGCGAGGGGAGCGATGCCTGAGATGGGGGTTGCGTTTGCTGCGGAGTGCGGGCAAGTGATGTGGATCTAGAAGGACCAAGCGATGGCTATGATGGGCACATCTAACGGCCGTGGAGGCAGCTTAAGTTTTTCTCTAATCAACCGGATGACTCAGGGTGGACGTAACGAGCGGTCTTTCTGACCCGCTCGTGGCCCGCTCGGTCTTGGCCCGCTCGGTCCTGGCCCGCTAGCGAAAAGGGTCGGTCCGGGCTGCCATATTCGGCCCGAAAAAATCTCGGTCCGGTCCGGTCTTTAACCGGTCCGACCGAGCGGACCGAGAAAACGCGATCACCGCAGTCACCGTTCCTCGCCATCGCGGCCACCGGCAGCCCCTGGATGAACCACCATGTCCATGAGCTTCCCCTCTTCTTCCTTCCTCTCGTACCCTTGCGACGTAGCCTTTTGCTGCCGCTCGCCATCGCTGCCATGCGTGCACTGCCGCCGATCTCGAGTTCTCGACCATGTCGTCGACCCAACCGTGGCAGCAATTCCTGCCATGGCAACGCTTTTTGCAGTGCAGACGAAGTGCCATAGCAGCCGTTTCAGCCCAGTCGAATCGTGGGAGAAACACTCTCTCGTGATTTTCGAATCGCGGGGGAAATACTCGGTCATGATTTTCACATCCAATAAATCAGGAAAGTATTGTTTTGGAAGGCCCAAGATTTAATACTAGGGCCCTCTTCCTATTATCACGCGCCATCAATCCCGTGCTGCCGTTTCAGTCGAACAGAAAATAGAAAGTAAGAGAGAAAAAGGATCTGATCCGAAAGTCACGGCGCCATTTGACGATCAACTCTACGTTCAATTTGATCCTCTAATCACGGCGAGGCCCTCACAGAGAAAATCACGGGCTCATGCAGGTGCTATATTGCTTGCATGCTGTAGAAAAACTGCCAAAGGAAGAAACATCACGGTACAGAGAAAATAATGGCTAACAGCCGCGCCACCCAGATCACTTTCCATAGCAGGTCGCCCTTCGACGCCCGCGCTATCGCATGTCGCCCACCTCGCCACAGTCGTGCGCACGTCGCCCACCTTGCCAGCGCACCCGTGCACGTCGTCGCTGGTAGTGGTTGGCCGGTCCGCTCGGTCCGGCCCGGGCTTCAGTGCCGCCGGTCCGGTCCTTGAAACCAGGACCGCAAGGCTGGTCGGTCCGGTCCGGTCCGGACCGCCGGCGGCCGGTCCAAACGGTGGCTCGGTCAGGGACCGGACCGGCCCGGACCGTGTCCACCCTGACGGATGACGCCTAGCAGCGCCCAACCAGTGTTGGAACCCCCGTCTTCCTCGACACCACTCATGGCGACTAGATCGGGATCGCGCCATGGCGCGAGGATATCGGTCCCAACGATATGGTCAAGCAAGTAATGATTTAATTTAGTAGGAAGCTAAGCTTAGCGTACATATTCAATCTGTATTACAAAATAAAAGAAGGAAGAAACATTCACATGTACTCTTCCTTCTTTTACAAAATAGAAACATTCATCTGTATTACAAAGTAATAGGAGAAGACACCATCGATTGATACCAAAACTAAACTGTAGTACAACACATCTCCATAGCCATGAGAATGATAGTACAACACATTTGAAGAATGCAATGTTCATATACAGGATCGGCAACACACCTTGGCGCGAGGGTGCCGGTCCCAACGATATCGTCAAGCGGTGGAAGAGCAAACAACATAATGCATTTGTATGAAGACAAGTTTAGCACATGTAACAGGACAATGTAACAGGACAACCGATTAACGGGTTCAGGGGAAGAAACATTCACTCTCTACCAGAAGAGTGGTATCATCGAGTTCAACACGATCATTTAAAGACATTGTAACTGTGCACTAATCCTGTCCTCTCAGGCCGATAGCCTTTTTAATCGTAGGATGTGCTGCTTTGGGAGTTTCTAACCGTTAGATTCCGTCCTGGTCCAGCACATGGGCATTTTTTTACCACCTAGCGCTCCACGTTTCCGAGAGATCTGCTATGAATTGGGCCAAATGGGCTAAGTCAGTTGGTTGATCAGACTCCCCATCCACACACAACAGCAGCCTAGATTACCAAGGCGTTGTGACTGAAATCAAGGAGGGGAGTGGTTCAGCTTACGGAGCTATCATCCGGGAGATCAAGATGACGGCTACGTCTTTTAATTCATGTAATATAACTCATGAATCTAGGAGCTCCAATAAGGAGACTCACAATTTAGCGAAGCATGCTTTAAAGTTAGGGCCTGGTCGTCATGTTTGGCTAGGCCAACCAGAAGGAATTTCCTTCGTCCATGTAAACGTTGTGACGGTTTGAAATAAAAGCTTCGCGAGATTGCCTAAAAAAAAAACACAACAGCAGCCTAGATCACTGCTGTAAAAAAAATACACACAACAGCAGCCCCGCGATCTTCTCATAAAAGACCAGCAGCCTCGCGACTGATGCGTGCCTCGCCGGGCGGGGCTCCCAGCGCGACCGCACCTCTGTTCGACCGACGCGAGCAATAGGTTCATCTCGCTGGGTGATGCCATGGGGCGGAGGTGGAGGAAGCGAAGCGTCCGCGATTGGAATCCATTCGCCGGCGATCGAGGATGTAAATCACAATGGAATAATGCAACTGACGAGCGATAATTGCAGGTCAGAAGTTTGAAAATTACAGGGGGTGCGTGTCGTGGACTACGTGCGCTAGAAGGCGTAGTCCCGATCGCAAGTTGAGCAGAAGATCATGGGGATGCTCAGCCCCGATCAATGAAAAGATACGCATCTTGCGTATTCGCGGAAAAAAATTGCAGGTCAGTTACCATGCCGATTCATGCTCTTCCGTTTCTATAGGCGCGACCATATATACAGTCTCGACTGTGACGAGGTTCCTTCCCCCGTCTCCTCCTTACTTCGTCAATACCGTCTTCGGCAGCCATGGTTGATGCTTCATCTATTCCGTACTGCCAGTATCCCCATACCCCTCTCCCTAATTTTATCTGCATCGAATTTAGTATTCTTTATTAATGTTGTTCTTTCTCCTCCAAATCGATGCAGGTCTTAGGTCGACGGGATTCGAGCTCGGTTCTGCTGGCTTAGTTCTCAGTTCTCACTTGTTGCAGAGTAGCATTCTTCTTGCAACTTATGTTTTCCTCCGTGCACATCTACCTTTTCTCAACTCCCATCTGACTCCAATTATTAAGTTCTGAATAGCACAATTTTTGGATCTCTTAGTAACCAGCGAACACTAGCAGCAAGGCAGTGCAATTTTGTAGTTTCAGACCAACCAGACTGCTACTCTGTGTGATTCAGTATGAGTAGAAGACAATTGAGTTAGAAGTTTCTTATCAATGTGGCTGTCGAATCTACTACTTTTCAATAATCATCTGCTAGCAAAAGAGCCTGTGCGTTGCAACGGGAGAAAAAAAAATAACACACACTCTTAACCCAATAACCATAATATGTTCATGCACTTTATTTTAGCGAGGCATCATTTTTATATTGCCGCTTATCCTCCTTCTCACCCTCAGCGGCCTCAGTGTTCACACAAACCAAAGTGTGTTTGAATGTTGTTTTTCCCCTGCCAGTTTTTCAGAGGTGCTCATGTGTGGTTATCAATGTTTTCTTTTGTCTCTTTATGATTTAGTGGTTGTTTATTTGCAATCTAGATCGTCGTGGTACGAAAGAAAAACGGACGGCCCTATAGGTTACAAGTTTGCTTTTAAAATAATATTTTAAAATATTTAATAGGTAAAAATAACATCATATTCAAATTCTACATATTTTTCTATTCAAATTTCATATATAACATGTTAAAATTGGAGTTACGGTTTAATAGATATGGATAATTAAGAAAAATATTTGTTTGACTTAAATATCTTCCAAAATAATATTTAAAAAAATTTAACAAACAAAATAACATCATATTCAGATTCTACACATTTTTCTAATCAATTTTCATATATAACATGTTAAAATTGGAGTTACGGTTTAAAAGATATGAATAATTTAGAAAAACATTTGTTTGACTTATATATGATCGGCGGGTGAATTATCTAATACGTCAGGGGGGTTTCCGTAAAAATGTAAAATAATGGTTCAGTTATGACTTAAGTGTGTACCGCGGGTTAATTCATGAAAAGTGCAGGGGGTTTTCTGCAAAAGTGTGTGATGGACGGCGGGAACCCAATTTACTTTATTATTAGGTAGAGATTTGCTGATCAATAGGATTTTGTGTATGGCTGCAAACCTGAATGTATTTGCTGATCAATGTTCAGTTGACAAGAATATTCAGTTAATAATAATTTAGATAATAATTCAAAATATTGCACCATATAATTAAAATTTTGATTCTTTTTTGCAGCTTTTGCTAGGCCTTCATGAAATATAGAAGGTTTACACATGCACTCTTCTTTTGTGCATTGTGGAGTGTGACTGCCCTCCCTAAGTTGTTATGCTCTTTTCTCTATCTGCAACTCATGATCCCTTGTATGCAATCTTTCCCGTGTGCTGTCAGTGGCACCGAGTGGAACAAATTAGTGGCACCGAGATGTGCAACTGCGTGCAGTTACAGCAAATCGGTGGGACCGAGTTGGTCTAATCAGTAGCACCAAGATGAAAACCTAGATCATTCTTTATTATTTCGGTTCGACCGATTTTCAGTGTATTTGTCTGACCGAAATGCATGAAGAAGGTTTTGGAAGGCAACCCTTGATGGATCGGTGGCTCCGAGCTCCTCACCCGGAGGGTCTGAAAAGAACTTGTTCAATTTTTGTGATATATCATGAAAAGAATTTGAGACGAGAAAAGCATAAATAGCTAGAGAAGTTTCTTAGGCATTCTTGTACATCCACTTGGCCAATAAAAACCAAGACAATCAAAACAACAAATGGATGTCCTCGAATGGAGAAAATATGTAAACCAACATGCCACACAATAAAATATCAAATGAAATATGTGTCAAACACGCACAATTAATTCTAGCATCTATCAAGCAACTTGCGATGACTAGGTCATCTATATATGAGTATATTGACTTAGGATTCAAATGAGAACATTTGATCACAGGTCATACTCATTGTTTAAGCATAAGTGGCGTTACCACTTTTACATAAAGCATTAATGTGTTCACACCATTAGAGTTGCTTTAGCTCAATTTCTTAGAGCAAAGCTCCCCTAGATGTGATATCCCCTAGAGAGGGATGAACTAACCTTGGGTTTTGTCGATTATGACTTCATGTAGATAGTGAGGATGTGGATGCTCAACGTAGATATAGATCATTTGGAGCAATCCTTTCGAGTGTTGCACTTTCAATACCTACATGGGTTAGTCCCACAAGGAACATACAAGGATATCCATAAACATAGAGTGAATTGCACATATGATGATGTCCATGAAAGCATTAGGTTACCTTGTCCCTTGTCTTACCAGCAAGAGGGTTTGTGACTCCATGAACTAGTGCAAGATATGAAAGTTGATTGCACAAGTCCTCGTCAAAATGAACATGAGTGAAGTATGTTGGCGGAGTCACCCTCAAGAACACTCTAGTTCTTCTTCTTTGGGACCCACATCAACTTGATGGGAATCCTTGAGTTGTAGTCGAACTTGATGAAGTAGAGCTTGAAGTAGTCTTGGGAACCCACTTGACCATGGCCTTAGGAGCTTCTTCAAATGAGTCAGTCTATTCTAAAAGCTTGTCCTTGCCTTTTAGCTTGAGGTCTTGTGGTGGAAGATCATCTTGAGCTTGTGTTCCCTCAAAAGAAGTGGGGTCATACTTCTCTTGTTGAGGAACAAACTTTGTCTTGGGGTATTGATCTTGTTCCAATCCAACTTCATTGGCATTGAACTTTCGTTCAAAGCCAACATCTTGATCTTCTGGTGCCTTCCTTGCTTGCGTACAATTTCCTCAAATGCTTACTCCCGGCAATGCTCTTGATTTGGCACGATCTTGATGTATCACGAGCTTTGCAATTATAGTTGGATCTTATGATGTTTCTCCCCCTCTACTCTCTTGTAATGGATTGAGTTTTCCCTTTGAAGTTATCTTATCAGATTGAGTCTTCAAGGATTTGAGAACACTTGATGTATGTCTTGCATGTGCTTATCTGTGGTGACAATGGGATATTCATGTGATCTACTTGATGCATGTTTTGGTGACCAACTTGCGGGTTCAGTGACCTTGTGAACTTATGCATAGGGGTTGGCACACGTTTTCGTCTTGACTCTCTGGTAGAAACTTTGGGGCACTCTTTGAAGTTCTTTGTGTTGGTTGAATAGATGAATCTGAGATTGTGTGATGCATATCGTATAATCATACCCACGGATACTTGATGTGACATTGGAGTATCTAGGTGACATTAGAGTTTTGGTTGATTTGTGTCTTAAGGTGTTATTCTAGTACGAACTCTATGATAGATCGAACGGAAAGAATAGCTTCATGTTATTTTACTATGGACTCTTGAATAGATTGATCAGAAAGGATAATGATGACCCACAAGTATAGGGGATCTATCGTAGTCCTTTCGATAAGAAAGAGTGTCGAACCCAACGAGGAGCAGAAGGAAATGATAAACGGTTTTTAGTAAGGTATTCTCTGCAAGCACTGAAATTGTAGGTAACAGATAGTTTTGTGATAAGATGATTTGTAACGGGTAACAAGGAATGAAAGTAAATAAAGTGTAGCAAGGTGGCCCAATCCTTTTTGTAGCAAAGGACAAGCCTGGACAAATTCTTATAATGAGAAAAGCGCTCCCGAGGACACATGGGAATTATCGTCAAGCTAGTTTTCATCACACTCATATGATTCACGTTCGTTACTTTGATAATTTGATATGTGGGTGGACCGGTGCTTGGGTACTGCCCTTTCTTGGACAAGCATCCCACTTATGATTAACCCCTATTGCAAGCATCCGCAACTACAAAATAACTATTAAGGTAAACCTAACCATAGCATGAAACAAGTGGATCCAAATCAGCCCCTTACGAAGCAACACATAAACTAGGGTTTAAGCTTCTGTCACTCTAGCAACCCATCATCTACTTATTACTTCCCAATGCCTTCCTCTAGGCCCAAATAATGGTGAAGTGTCATGTAGTCGACGTCACATAACACCACTAGAGGAAAGACAACATACATCTCATCAAAATATCGAACGAATACCAAATTCACATGACTACTAATAGCAAGACTTCACCCATGTCCTCAAGAACAAACGTAACTACTCACAAAGCATATTCATGTTCATAATCAGAGGGGTATTAATATGCATTAAGGATCTGAACATATGATCTTTCACCAAATAAACCAACTAGCATCAACTACAAGGAGTAATCAACACTACTAGCAACCCACAGGTACCAATCTGAGGTTTGGGTACAAAGATTGGATACAAGAGATGAACTAGGGTTTGAGAGGAGATGGTGCTGGTGAAGATGTTGATGGAGATTGACCCCCTCCCGATGAGAAGATCGTTGGTGATGACAATGGTTATGATTTTCCCCTCCCGGAGGGAAGTTTCCCCGGCAAAACAGCTCCGCTAGAGCCCTAGATTGGTTCCGCCAAGGTTCCGCCTCATGGCGGCGGAGTTTCGTCCCACAATCTTGCTTATGATTTTTTTCAAGGTAGAAGACTTCATATAGCAGAAGATGGGCACCGGAGGGCCACCAAGGGGCTCACGAGGCAGGGGGCGCGCCCAGTAGGGGTGGGCGCGCCCCCACCCTCGTGGCCAGGGTGTGGGCCCCCTCTGGTACTTCTTTCGCTCAATAATTCTTAATAATTCCAAAAATGACTTTCGTGGAGTTTCAGGACTTTTGGAGATGTCCAGAATAGATTTCCAATATTTGCTCCTTTTTCTAGCCCAGAATCCCAACTGTCGGCATTCTCCCTCTTCATGATAAACCTTGTAAAATAAGAGAGAATAGCCATAAGTATTGTGACATAACGTGTAATAATAGCCCATAATGCAATAAATATCGATATAAAAGCATGATGCAAAATGGACGTATCAACTCCCCCAAGCTTAGACCTTGCTTGTCCTCAAGCGGAAGCCGATATCGAAAAATATGTCCACATGTTTAGAGATAGAGGTGTCGATAAAAATAAAATACGGACATGAGGGCATCATGATCATTCTTATAACAACAACATACTCAACTATCATTTAGTCTTCTACAATTGCTGACACTCACACAATACTTATGGTTATGGAGTTTTAATCGGACACAGAGAAAGATAGGGGCTTATAGTGTTGCCTCCCAACGTTTACCCTCAAGGGTAATGTCAACAATAATAGTTCATGCTAACTTACATCCAATTGTATATATATATTAGGATCTTTCCAACATGAGGTGCTTGCCAAAGGATAAAATGAAAAGGTAAAGGTGAGGATCACCTTGACTCTTGCATAATGTAAAAGATATGAAGTAAAGGATAGGCCCTTCGCAGAGGGAAGCAGAGGTTGTCATGTGCGTTTAGGGCGGATGTACAAAATCTTAATGCAAAAGAACGTCACTTTATATTGCCACTTGTGATATGAACCTTTATTATGCAGTCCGTCGCTTTTATTACTTCCATATCACATGATCGTATAAAGCTTATTTTCTCCACACTGATAAGTCATACATATTTAGAGAGCAATTTTTATTGGTTGCAACATGACAACTTACTTGAAGGATCTTACTCAATCCATAGGTAGGTATGGTGGACTCTCATGGCAAAACTGGGTTTAAGGATATTTGGAAGCACAAGTAGTATCTCTACTTGGTGCAAGGAATTTGGCTAGCATGAGGGGGATAGGCAAGCTCAACATGTTGGACGATCCATGACAATATACGTTAACTAAGATGTGAGAAAACATAACCCATTACGTTGTCTTCCTTGTCCAACATCAACTCTTTAGCATGTCATACTTAATGAGTGCTCACAATCCTAAAAGATGTCCAAGATAGTATATTTATATGTGAAAACCTCTCTTTCTTTATTACTTCCTATTAATTGGAACGATGACCAAAACTATGTTTGTCAACTCTCAACAACTTTTAAGCCACATACTCTTTATGTGTGAAGTCATTACTATCCATAAGATCAATATGAACTCTTTTATTCGTTTTATTCTTTTTTTATTTCTTTTCTCAAGATCAAAGTAAGATAGCAAAGCCCTTGACTCAACACTAATATTTATTATATATAGCTCACAGACTCAATTACATAGAGGGATCACAAAGCAAAACTCAAAACTAATTCATACCAAAACTTTATTCTACTAGATCTAGATAATACTAAAAGGATCAAACTAAGAAAAACGGTAAAGATAGGAGTGTAATAGTGATACGATACCGGGGCAACTCCCCCAAGCTTGGCAGTTGCCAAGGGGAGTGCCCATACCCATATGATTATGTCCTCGGAGGTGATGAAGGTGGTGATGATGATGGTGGATAATCGCACATCGAGCGTAAAAGCTCCTCCAACTTGCGGAGAATGCCCTTTGAGCGCGACGATATGATCCTTCAACAAAATATTTTCCTGTGTGAGATACTTGTTTTGTATGCGAGCTAATTCAATCATCTTGAAAGCTTCAATCTCAGTTGGGGTAAAGAGGTTAGGTAGAGGTTGAAGGATGTTTTCTTCTTCCGCCGCGGAACTTGATCCCCCATGGCCTTCTTGATCCCATCATCCTTGTTGATCTCCTCAGGTTCTTCTCTCTTCAGCTCTATCTTCAATAGCCAAGCATCCTTGTCTTCATTGCTAGAGGATGGTGACGTCATGATGCTCTGGGTCTGTCAAAAAAATAGCTCGAAACGAAAACAGACGATATTTGCGTGATACGGTGGTCAAAACCTTCGGGAGATTATATAATGAATCTTTACCGACCAAAAGAAGTACCGTGCTAGAAAATGGAGTCCGAAGAGCACACAAGGTGCCCACGAGGCAGGGGGACGTGCCCAGGTGGGGTAGGCGCGCCCTCCACCCTTGTGGAGGCCTCATGTCCTTCCCGGACTACTTCTTATTTTCCTATTTTCTTAAATATTCCAAAACGGAGGAAAATTGCAATTAGAATTGTTTTGGAGTCGGTTTACTTACCGTACCACATACATATTCCTTTAAGGAGTTTGAAACATTCTGGAAAGTGTCCCTTATGTATTCCTCCGGGGTTAAGGTCTCAATAATATTAGTTTCAACGTTTATAGGATTACCTGAGATATGATGTTTGATTCTTTGACCGTTCACCACCTTCGGATTTGTGCCTTCGAAGTTGTTGATTTTTATGGCATCGGAATGATAGACCTCCTCGATAACGTAAGGGCCTTCCCATTTAGAGAGAAGTTTTCCTGCAAAAAATCTTAAACGAGAGTTGAATAGCAACACATAATCACCTACGTTAAACTCACGCTTTTGTATCCTTTTGTCATGCCATATTTTAACTTTTTCTTTAAACAGCTTGGCATTCTCATATGCTTGGGTTCTCCATTCATCAAGTGAGCTAATATCAAATAACCTCTTCTCACCGGCAAGTTTGAAATCATAATTGAGCTCTTTAATAGCCCAATACACCTTATGTTCTAATTCGAGAGGTAAGTGACATGCTTTTCCATAAACCATTTTATACGGAGACATACCCATAGGATTCTTATATGGATATCTATAGGCCCATAATGCATCATCAAGTTTCTTGGACCAATTCTGTCTAGTTCTATTAACAGTCTTTTGCAAAATTAATTTGAGCTCTATATTACTCAACTCTACTTGACCACTAGACTGTGGGTGATATGGAGATGCAATTCTATGATTAACATCATACTTAGCAAGCATTTTATGAAAAGCACCATGAATAAAATGTGAACCACCATCAGTCATGAGATATCTAGGGACTCCAAACCTCGAAAAAATAACTTCTTTAAGCATCTTAATAGAGGTGTTATGATCAGCACTACTAGTTGGAATAGCTTCTACCCACTTAGTAATGTAATCAACAACAACTAAAATAGGTGTGTATCCATAGAGGCAGGAAAAGGTCCCATATAGTCAAAGCCCCAAACATCAAATGGTTCAATAATAAGAGAATAATTCATAGGCATTTCTTGACGTCTACTAATATTAACAATTCTTTGACATTCATCACAAGACAAGACAAACTTACGGGCATCTTTGAAGAGAGTAGGCCAATAAAAACCGGATTGCAATACCTTATGTGCAGTTCTATCTCCAGCGTGGTTCCCTCCATATGGTTTGGAGTGACACTTACATAGGATTTGTTCCTGTTCATGCTTAGGTACACAACGTCTAATAACACCATCTACTCCTTCTTTATAAAGGTGTGGGTCATCCCCGAAGTAATGTCTTAAATCATAAAAGAACTTTTTCTTCTGTTGGTATGTGAAACTAGGTGGTATAAATTTAGCAACAATGTAATTAGCATAATTAGCATACCATGGAGCAGTACGAGAAACATTAATGGCATTCAATTGTTCACCAGGAAAGCTATCATCAATAGGTAGTGGGTCATCAAGAACATTCTCTAACCTAGACAAGTTGTCTGCAACGGGGTTCTCAGCTCCCTTTCTATCAATAATATGCAAATAAAATTCTTGGAGCAAGAGGACCCATCTGATAAGTCTAGGTTTAGCATCTTTCTTTTCCATAAGATATTTAATAGCAGCATGATCAGTGTGAATAGTTACTTTAGAATCAACAATATAAGGTCTGAACTTATCACATGCAAATACAACTGCTAAGAACTCTTTTTCAGTGGTAGCATAATTTCTCTGGGCAGTGTCTAGAGTTTTACTAGCATACTGGATAACATTTAATTTCTTATCAACTCTTTTCCCTAGAACAACACCTACAGCAAAATCACTAGTATCACACATAATTTCAAAGGGTAAATTCCAATCAGGTGGCTGAACAATAGGTGCAGTGATCAAAGCTTTCTTAAGTATTTCAAATGCTTCTACACAATCATCATCAAAGATAAAAGGAATATCTTTTTGCAACAGATTAGTCAGAGGCCTAGAGATTTTAGAAAAGTCCTTAATGAACCTCCTATAAAACCGGCATGACCAAGGAAACTGCGTATACCTTTAATGTCCTTGGGACACGGCATCTTTTCAATAGCATCAACTTTAGCTTTGTCAACTTCAATACCTCTTTCTGAAATTTTATGCCCCAAGACAATGCCTTCATTAACCATAAAGTGGCACTTTTCCCAATTCAAGACAAGACTAGTATCTTCGCCTCTCTGCAAAACTCGATCAAGGTTGCTCAAGCAATCATCAAAAGAGGATCCATAAACGGAGAAATCGTCCATGAATACCTCACAAATCTTTTCACAAAAGTTAGAGAATATAGCCATCTAATACGTCTCCAACGTATCTATAATTTTTGATTGTTCCATGCTATTATATTACCCCTTTTGGATGTTTATGGGCTTTATTTTACACATTTATATCATTTTTGGGAGTAACCTACTAACCGGAGGCCCAGCCCGTATTGCTGTTTTTTGCCTATTTCAGTATTTCAAAGAAAAGGAATATCAAACGGAGTCCAAACGGAATGAAACCTTCGTGAGCGTGATTTGTGGAACGAACATGATCGAGAGGACTTGTAGTGCAAGCCAAGAAGTAGCTGAGGTGGCCACGAGATAGGAGGGCGCGCCCACCCCTACAAGGCGTGCCCCCCTGTCTCGTGGGCCCCTCGAGCGGCCACCGACCTACTTCTTCCTCCTATATATACCCACGTACCCCGAAAACATCCAGAGAGCCAACGAAAAACAATTTCCACCATCGTAACCTTCTGTATCCGCGAGATCCCATCTTGGAGCCTTCGCTGGCGCTCCGCCGGAGGGGGAATGGACCATGGAGGGCTTCTACATCAACACCATAGCCCCTCCGATGAGTTGTGAGTAGTTTATCACAGACCTTCGGGTCCATAGTTATTAGCTAGATGGATTCTTCTCTCTTTTTGGATCTCAGTACCTTGTTCTCCCCCTCTCTTGTGGAGATCTATTCGATGTAACTCTTTTTGCGGTGTGCTTGTCGAGATCCGATGAATTGTGGGTTTATGATCAAGTTTATCTATGATAAATATTTGAATCTCCTCTGAATTCTTTTATGTATGATTGAGTTATCTTTGCAAGTCTCTTCGAATTATCAGTTTGGTTTGGCCTACTAGATTGATCTTTCTTGCCATGGGAGAAGTTCTTAGCTTTGGGTTCAATCTTGCGGTGTCCTTACCCAGTGACAGTAGGGGTTGCAAGGCACGTATTGTATTGTTGCCATCGAGGATAAAAAATGGGGTTTATATCATATTGCTTGAGTTTATCCCTCTACATCATGTCATCTTTCTTAATGCGTTACTCTGTTCTTATGAACTTAATACTCTAGATGCATGCTGGATAGCGGTCGATGTGTGGAGTAATAGTAGTAGATGCAGGCAGGAGTCGGTCTACTTGTTGCGGACGTGATGCCTATCAATTGCTCAACAGTAATTTGTTCACCCACCGTAATACTTATGCTATCCTGAGAGAAGCCACTAGTGAAACCTATGGCCCCCGGGTCTATCTTTTATCATATAAGCTTTCAACCTACTTTTATTTGCATCTTTACTTTTCCACTCTATATTATAAAATACCAAAAATATATTTATCTTATCATACTATCTCTATCAGATCTCACTTTCGCAAGTGGTCGTGAAGGGATTGACAACCCCTTTATTGCGTTGGTTGCGAGTTCTTTGTTTGTTTGTGTAGGTGCGTGGGACTTTTGAGGAGCCTCCTACTGGATTGATACTTTGGTTCTCAAAAACTAAGGGAAATACTTACGCTACTATTGCTGCATCACCCTTTCCTCTTCAAGGAAACCCAACGCAAGCTCAAGACGTAGCACCATCATGCATCTTTGAAAGGTAGCAGGTGCGTTACATAAACCAAAAGGCATACGTCTACAAGAAAAAGTACTGAAATGGCAAGTAAAAGTAGTCTTTGCTTGATCGTCCGTTGACACAGGTATTTGAGAGAAACCAGAGTAACCATCTAGAAAGCAAAATGTGTATGTTTGGATAGTCTTTCTAGCATTTGATCAATAAAAGGTAAAGGGTAATAATCTTTCTTAGTAGCTTTATTTAATTTGCAGAAATCAATTACCATCCTATAACTTGTAATAATTCTTTGCGGGATCAATTCATCTTTGTCATTAGGAACTACAGTAATACCTCCCTTCTTAGGGACACAATGGATAGGACTTACCCACTGACTATCAGCAACGGGATAAATTATACCTGCCTCAAGGAGCTTCAGTATTTCCTTCCTTACCACTTCTTTCATCTTAGGATTTAATCGTCGTTGATGATCTCTCACTGGCTTGGCATCTTCTTCCAATTTAATTTTGTGTTGGCATAGAGTGGGACTAATGCCCTTAAGATCATCAAGGTATATCCAATAGCAGCACGGTGCTTCTTCAGAGTTTTCAATAATCTTTCCTCTTATTGCTCTGAAATGTTAACACTAATAATAACAGGATATATCTTCTTTTCACCAAGATAGGCATATTTAAGAGTATCAGGTAATGGTTTAAGCTCAAATACGGGATCACCCTTGGGTGGAGGAGGATCCCCTAGGATTTCAACAGGTAAGTTATGTTTCAGAATAGGATCCTGTTTAAGGAATACTTCATCTATTTCCCTTCTTTCATTCATAAACATATCATTTTCATGGTTTAGCAAATATTGTTCTAACGGATCAGTTGGAGGCACGACAATAGAAGCAAGACCAATAATTTCATCCTTACTAGGCAATTCTTTATCATGGGGTTGTCTGCGAAATTTAGCAAAATTAAACTCATGTTTCATATCCCCCAAGCCAATTGTAACAACATCCTTTTCACAATCAATCTTAGCACTAGCAGTATTCAAGAAGGGTCTACCAAATATAATGGGACAAAAGCTATCTTGTGGGGAACCAAGAACAAGGAAATCAGCAGGATATTTAACTTTCCCACACAAGACTTCAACATCCCTAACAATCCCAAATGGTGAAATAGTATCTCTATTGGCAAGCTTAATTGTAACGTCAATATCTTCTAATTCAACAGGTGCAATATCATGCATAATTTCTTCATATAAGGAAAAATGTATTGCACTAGCACTAGCACCCATATCACATAAGCCATGATAACAATGATCTCCTATTTTAACAAAAAAAATAGGCATGCCTACAACAGGTCTATGTATCTTAGCATCGGGTCTAGCAATATTAGCAGCTTCCTCATAGAAGTAAATAACATGCCCATCAATATTATCAGCCAAGAGATCTTTAACCATAGCAATACTAGGTTCAAAACTTTAATTTGCTCAGGAGGTGTATAAGTTCTAGCATTACTCTTACGGACAACAGTTGAAGCTTTAGCATGATCCTTTATCCTAACAGGGAAAGGTGGTTTCTCAACATAAGTAGTAGGAACAATAGGATCATTGTAAGTGATAATCTTTTCTTCAACTGTAACAGGTGCAACTACTTTTACTTCAATGGGAGGATTATATTTAAACCACTTCTCCTTAGGGAGATCAACATGAGTAGCAAATGATTCACAGAAAGAAGCTACTATCTCAGACTTAAGTCCGTATTTAGTGCTAAATCCACGAAAAGCATCGGTATCCATAAAAGACTTAACACAACCAAACTTAGGTATCATACTTGACTCCATACCATCGTCGGAACCCCAATATTCAGAGTTGCGTTTAATGATTTAAAATAAGTCCCACTTGAATTCAATAGTCTTCAGTATAAGAACCAGCACATGAAGTATCGAGCATGGTGCGATCATTGAGAGAAAGCCGAGCATAAATTTATTGAATAATCATTTCTCTTGAGAGCTCATGATTGGGGCATGAATATAACATTGACTTAAGCCTCCCCCAAGCTTGAGCGAGGCATTCTCCTTCGTGAGGCCAAAACTTATATATATAATTATGATCACGATGAACAAGATGCATAGGATAAAACTTCTGGTGAAATTCCAATTTCAATCGTTTATAGTCCCAAGATCCCGTATCATCACATAGCCTATACCATGTCAATGCATCTCCCTTCAAAGATAAAGGGAAGACCTTCCTCTTAACAACATCATCGGGTATAGCTGCAAGCTTAAATAATCCACAAACTTCATCCACATAGATAAGGTGTAAATCGGGATGCAATGTTTCATCTCCTGCAAAAGGATTATCTAGCAGTTTCTCTATCATACCCGAAGGAATCTCAAAGTAAACATTTTCAGTAGGTTTAGTAGGTTGAGTAGCAACTCTTTGCTCTACTGGTCGGGGCAAAGATAGCCCAAACAAGCCCCTCAAAGGATTAGTTTCCATAGTAACAAGTGACAGTAAATTTCAGCACACTATATAAATGTTTTCTTACCAAGTTCCACTCACTAAAGGCGCTTCACTCCCCGGCAACGGCGCCAGAAAAGAGTCTTGATGACCCACAAGTATACGGGATCTATCGTAGTCCTTTCGATAAGTAAGAGTGTCGAACCCAACGAGGAGCAGAAGGAAATGACAAGCGGTTTTTAGTAAGGTATTCTCTGCAAGCACTGAAATTGTAGGTAACAGATAGTTTTGTGATAAGATAATTTGTAACGGGTAACAAGCAATAAAAGTAAATAAAGTGCAGAAAGGTGGCCCAGTCCTTTTTGTAGCAAAGGACAAGCCTGGACAAATTCTTATAATGAGAAAAGCGCTCCCGAGGACACATGGGAATTATCGTCAAGCTAGTTTTCATCACGCTCATATGATTTGCGTTCGTTACTTTGATAATTTGATATGTGGGTGGACCGGTGCTTGGGTACTTCCCTTTCTTGGACAAGCATCCCACTTATGATTAACCCCTATTGCAAGCATCTGCAACTACAAAAGAAGTATTAAGGTAAACCTAACCATAGCATGAAACAAGTGGATCCAATTCAGCCCCTTGTGAAGCAACGCATAAACTAAGGTTTAAGCTTCTGTCACTCTAGAAACCCATCATCTACCTATTACTGCCCAATGCCTTACTCTAGTCCCAAATAATGGTGAAGTGTCATGTAGTCGACGTTCACATAACACCATTATAGGAAAGACGACATACATCTCATCAAAATATCGAACGAATACCAAATTCACATGACTACTAATAGGAAGACTTCACCCATGTCCTCAAGAACAAACGTAACTACTCACAAAGCATATTCATGTTCATAATCAGAGGGGTATTAATATGCATTAAGGATCTGAACATATGATCTTTCACCAAATAAACCAACTAGCATCAACTACAAGGAGTAATCAACACTACTAGCAACCCACAGCTACCAATCTGAGGTTTGGGTACAAACATTGGATACAAGAGATGAACTAGGGTTTGAGAGGAGATGGTGCTGGTGAAGATGTTGATGGAGATTGACCCCCTCCCAATGAGAGGATCATTGTTGATGACGATGGTGATGATTTCCCCCTCCCGGAGGGAAGTTTCCTCGGCAGAACAGCTCCGCCGGAGCCCTAGATTGGTTCCGCCAAGGTTCCGCCTCGTGGCGGCGGAGTTTCATCCCGTAAGCTTGCTTATGATTTTTTTCAGGGTAGAAGACTTCATATAGCAGAAGATGGGCACCGGAGGGCCACCAGGGGCCCACGAGGCAGGGGGCACGCCCAGTAGAGGTGGGTGCGGCCCCCACCCTCGTGGCCAGGGTGTGGGCCCCCTCTGGTACTTCTTTCGCTCAATAATTCTTAATAATTCCAAAAATGACTTTCGTGGAGTTTCAGGACTTTTGGAGATGTGCATAATAGGTTTCCAATATTTGCTCCTTTTCCAGCCCAGAATCCCAGCTACCGGCATTCTCCCTCTTCATGATAAACCTTGTAAAATAAGAGAGAATAGCCATAAGTATTGTGACATAACGTGTAATAATAGCCCATAATGAAATAAATATCGATATAAAAGCATGATGCAAAATGGACGTATCAGATAACTTTGAGGTGGTTTCGTACCCTACAATAATCTCTTCGTTCGTTCTCCGCTATTAGTGACTTTGGAGTGACTCTTTGTTGCATGTTGAGGGATAGTTATATGATCCAACTATGTTTTCTTTGTTGAGAGAACTTGCACTAGTGAAAGTATGAACCCTAGGCCTTGTTTCCTAGCATTGCAATACCGTTTACGCTAACTTTTATCACTCGTTACCTTGCTATTTTTATATTTTTAGATTACAAAAACCTATATCTACCATCCATATTGCACGTGTATCACCATCTCTTCGCCGAACTAGTGCACCTATACAATTTTACCATTGTATTGGGTGTGTTGGGGACACAAGAGACTCTTTGTTATTTGGTTACAACGTTGTTTGAGAGAGACCATCTTCATCCTACGCCTCCCACGGATTGATAAACCTTAGGTCATCCACTTGACGGAAATTTGCTATGTCCTACAAACCTCTGCACTTGGAGGCCCAACAACGTCTACAAGAAGAAGGTTGTGTAGTAGACATCAAGCTCTTTTCTGGCGCCGTTGCCGGGGAGGTGAGTGCTTGAAGGTATATCTTTATATCTTGCAATCGAATCTTTTAGTTTCTTTTTTATCACTAGTTTAGTCTGTAAAAGGAAATTACAAAAAAATGGAATTGAGGGTGCCTCATATGCTTCATCTTTTTAATGTCTTCCATGAAAATAAGGATTCCGATAATTGTGCTCAATTGATAGAGGAAGAATGCATTAGAATGTTTGGCACTAAATATTTGAACGATGAGCATGATTGCAATGCTGTTAGTACGAACTCTTTGAATATCCATAGTACTAATGATGATTGCACTAGTCATGATGAAAATGTCTCTTATAAGCATGTCAATTTTCGTGGAGTGCATAGAGTTTGCAAGAACACACCAAATAGAGAAGATAGATTTTGCAAGAGGCATAAGTATTTAGAAACCAAATGGTTGCAAGAAAGGCTAGGTGTTTGTGCTGAAAATTTGTATTTTCTTAGTCATCCTTGTGAACTTTGCAATGAACGTTGTCATTTAAATATCCAATGCAAATTGTTTCATGATCGTATCGTGTCCAAAAATTGTGATGACTTGATTTCCCTTGCGCATCATAATGAACTTAGTTTGCTTGTGGGTTATGAAGAAATGAAACGTATAACTAAGGATATGCTAGAATTTTTCCTTGATAAAGTTCTTGATTTTGATCTAGAGGAAATTTATATGTATTGTGCGGTGAATTGCATTGAAAATCCTTATATTGCCAATTACATAAAGACAAGAAAACAAATAGAAGATGAAGAGAATACTAATGAAAGGGAAGAGGTTTCCCAATATCCTCCTATTCTTTCTTATGATGAATCAGGTAACGAGGAGGAGCCTTCTATTCAACCAATCTCATTAATAAGGAGCTCCAAAAATAGGACTAAACCCACACATGATGTGAATAAGAAAAAGAAAAGATGGAGAAGCAAAGGTAAAAAGGTATCCCTCCCAAATGATGTTGCTCCTATTACTCATTGTGATGATGATAATTGCTATACTATTGGTGCTATCCATACTATTAATGATGAGAGTGATTATGCTTATGATATGAAAAGGCCCAAGCTTGGGGATGCTATGTTTGATGAGAACGATATGTTTGAGAACTTATTTTCTACATTTAATGTTTGTCCCAAGCTTGGGGATGCTATGTTTAATGAAGATGATATTTTTAGCCTCGCAAGTTTTGATGAGCAAGTTTATTATGATGATAGCATGCCTCCTATTTATGATGATTATTGTGATGACACTTTTATGCTATAAAAAGTAGTGATGATTATACTTATAAAACTTGTCATGATTATGATTGTGATTACCCTTTTTCTGAACATTACTCTTTTAATGTGGAAACAATTTATAGTATTCGAGTTTCTTATGATACTCCCACTATTCTGAATGAGAAGAATTTTGCTTATGTGGAGAGTGGTAAAATTTCTATGCAAGTAGATCATGAAAAGAATGCTTTATGTGTTGGTTATATTGTTGAATTCATTCATGGTGCTACTGAAAATTATTATGAGGGAGGAACATATGCTTGTAGGAATTGCAATAATATCAAGTTTCCTCTCTATGTGTTGAAAATCTTGAAGCTATGCTTGTTTTATCTTCCTATGCTAGTTGATTCTTGTTCCCATAAGTTGTTTGCTCACAAAATCCCTTTGCATAGGAAGTGGGTTAGGCTTAAATGTGCTAGTCATATGCTTCATGATGCTCCCGTTATGTTTCGAATCTTATATTTTATGTGAGCATCATTGTCATCATCATGCCTAGCTAAAAAGGCAATAAAGAAAAGCGCTTGTTGGGAGACAACCCAATATTTACCTTTACTGTTTTTGTGTGTTCACATGATTATGCTACTATAGTAATCATGTATTATAGCTTTTGTTTCAATAAAGTGCCAAGTAAGACCTTTAGGATAGCTTACGGTGATAGTTGTGTTGATCCTGCTGAAAATCAGAAACTTTTGCGCCCAGTAAATTAGTTTTGATAATTCATAGAAACGCCTTTGATATGATTCTTTTTGCTCTGGATTGGTACACAAATTTCTCAGGTTTTCCTAATTTGGTATAATTTTTGGAGTTCCATAAGTATACGTTTGATACAGATTACTACAGACTGTTCTGTTTTTGACAAATTTTGTTTTCTATGTGTTGTTTGCTTATTTTGATGAATCTATGAGTAGTATCGAAGGGTATGAACCATAGATAAGTTGGAATACATTAGATATTACACCAATATGAATTTAGAATGAGTTCACAACAGTACCTAAGTGGTGATTTATTTTCTTATACTAACGGAGCTTACGAGTTTTCTGTTGAGTTTAGTGTTGTGAAGTTCTCAAGTTTTGGGCAAAGATTCGATGGACCATGGAATAAGGAGTGGCAAGAGCCTAAGCTTGGGGATGCCCAAGGCACCCCAAGGTAATATTCAAGGACAACCAAGAACCTAAGCTTGGGGATGCCCCGGATGGCATCCCCTCTTTTGTATTCGTTCATCGGTAACTTTACTTGGAGCTATATTTTTATTCACCACATGATATGTGTTTTGCTTGGAGCGTCATTTTTTTTTGCTTTCTGTTTGAATAATATCTCAAGATCTGAAATTCTTAAATGTTAGAGAGTCTTCACATAGTTACATAATTATTCGACTACTCAATGATCTTCACTTATATATTTCGAAGTAGTTTGTCATTTGCTCTAGTGCTTCACTTATATACTTTTAGAGCACGACGGTGGTTTTATTTTGAAGAAATTGATGAACTCTCATGCTTCACTTATATTATTTTGAGAGTCTTTTATAACAACATGGTAATTTTCTTAGGTTATGATTTTAGTCCTTATACGATAGGCATCCAAGAGGGATATAATAAAAACTTTCATATAAAGTGCATTGAATACCATGAGAAGTTTGATTCTTTATGATTGTTGAGATATGAAGATGGTGATATTAGAGTCATGCTAGTGGACTAATTGTGAATTTGAGGAATACTTGTGTTAAAGTTTGTGATTCCTGTAGCATGCACGTATGGTGAACCGTTATGTGATGAAGTTGGAGCATGATTTATTTATTGATTGTCTTCCTTATGTGTGGAGGTCGGGATCGCGCGATGGTTAACTCCTACCAACCCTTCCCCTAGGAGCATGCGTGTAGTACTTTGTTTTGATGACTTGTAGATTTTTGCAATAAGTATGTGAGTTCTTTATGACTAATGTTGAGTCCATGGATTATACGCACTCTCACCCTTCCACCATTGCTAGCCTTTCTTGTGCCGCGCATCTTTCGCCGGTACCATACACCCACCATATACCTTCCTCAAAACAGCCACCATACCTACCTATTATGGCATTTCCATAGCCATTCCGAGATATATTGCCATGCAACTTTCCACCGTTCCGTTTATTATGACACGCCCCATCATTGTCATATTGCTTTGCATGATCATGTAGTTGACATCGTATTTCTGGCAAAGACACCTTCATAATTCTTTCATACATGTCACTCTTGATTCATTGCACATCCTGGTACACCGCCGGAGTCATTCATATAGAGTCATATTTTTCTAAGCATCGAGTTGTAATTCTTGAGTTGTAAGTAAATAAAAGTGTGATGATCTTCATTATTAGAGCATTGTCCCAGTGAGGAAAGGATGATGGAGACTATGATTACCCCCACAAGTCAGGATGAGACTCCGGGCGAGAAATAAAAAAAGAGAGAAAAAAGAGGCCATAAAAAAAGAGAAGGCCCAAATAAAAGAAAATAAAAAAAAGAAAATTAGAGAAAAAGAGAGAAGGGGCAATGCTACTATCCTTTTACCACACTTGTGCTTCAAAGTAGCACCATGATCTTCATGATAGAGAGTCTCCTATATTGTCACTTTCATATACTAGTGGGATTTTTTCATTATAGAACTTGGCTTGTATATTCCAATGATGGGCTTCCTCAAATTGCCCTATGTCTTCTGAGCAAGCAAGTTGGATGCACACCCACTTAGTTTCCTTTTGAGCTTTCATACACTTATAGCTCTAGTGCATCCGTTGCATGGCAATCCCTACTCACTCACAATGATATCTATTGATGGGAATCTCCATAGCCCGTTGATACGCCTAGTTGATGTGAGACTATCTTCCTCCTTTTTGTCTTCTCCACAGCCACCATATTCTATTCCACCGATAGTGCTATGTCCATGGCTCACGCTCATGTATTGCGTGAAAGTTGAAAAAGTTTGAGAATACTAAAGTATGAAACAATTGCTTGGCTGAAACCGGGGTTGTGCATGATTTAAATATTTTGTGTGATGAAGATAGAGCATAGCCAGACTATATGATTTTGTAAGGATAGTTATTTTGAGAAGACATAATTTCTTTGTTAGTATGCTTGAAGTATTATTGTTTTTACGTCAATATTAAACTTTTGTTTTGAATCTTACGGATCTGAATATTCTTGCCACATTAGAGAAGATTAGATTGATAAATATGTTAGGTACCATTCCACATCAAATTTTTTTTTATCATTTACCTACTCAAGGATGAGCAGGAATTAAGCTTGGGGATGCTTGATACGTCTCCAACATATCTATAATTTTTGATTGTTCCATGCTACTATATTAATCATCTTAGATGTTTTATATGGATTTATATGCTATTTTATATGATTTTATGGACTAACCTATTAACCTAGAGCCCAGTGCTAGTTTCTGTTTTTCCCTTGTTTTTGAGTATCACAGAAAAGGAAAACCAAATGGAGTCCAATTGACCTGAAACTTGACGGAGCTTATTTTTGGACCAGAAGAAGGTCATGGAGTAAAAGAGTTGGGCCAGAAGAGACCCGGGCTGCCCACGAGGGTGGGAGGCGCGCCCACCCCCCTGGGCGCGCCCCCTACCTCGTGGACAGTCCGGAGACCCCCCTGACTTGTTCCCGACGCCAAAAGCTCTTATATATACAGAAACCCCTAGAACATAACCTAGATCGGGAGTTCCGCCGCCGCAAGCCTCTGTAGCCACCGAAAACCAATCTAGACCCATTCTGGCACCCTACCGGAGGGGGGAATTGAAGGACATATGCCCTAGAGGCAATAATAAAGTTATTATCTATTTCCTTATTTCATGATAAATGTTTATTATTCATGCTAGAATTGTATTAACCGGAAACTTAGTACATGTGTGAATACATAGACAAACAAAGTGTCACTAGTATGCCTCTACTTGACTAGCTCGTTGAATCAAAGATGATTAAGTTTCCTAGCCATAGACATGAATTGTCATTTGATTAACGGGATCACATCATTAGAGAATGATGTGATTGACTTGACCCATTCCGTTAGCTTAGCACTTGATCATTTCGTATGTTGCTATTGCTTTCTTCATGACTTATACATGTGCCTATGACTATGAGATTATGCAACTCCCAAATACCGGAGGAACACTTTGTGTGCTACCAAACGTCACAACGTAACTGGGTGATTACAAAGGTGCTCTACAGGTGTCTCCGATGGTACTTGTTGAGTTGGAATATATCGAGATTAGGATTTGTCACTCCGATTGTCAAAGAGGTATCTCTGGGCCCTCTCGGTAATGCACATCACTATAAGCCTTGCAAGAAATGTGACTAATGAGTTAGTTGTGGGATGATGCATTACGGAACGAGTAAAGAGACTTGCCGGTAACGAGATTGAACTAGGTATTGAGATACCGACGATCAAATCTCGGGCAAGTAACATACCGATGACAAAGGGAACAACGTATATTGTTATGCAGTTTGACCGATAGAGATATTCATAGAATATGTAGGAGCCAATATGAGCATCCATGTTCCGCTATTGGTTATTGACCGGAGACGTGTCTCGGTCATGTCTACATAGTTCTCAAACCTGCAGGGTCCGCACGCTTAACGTTCAATGGTGATCGGTATTATGAGTTTATGTGTTTGATGTACCGAAGGTTATTCGGAGTCCCGGATGAGATCAGGGACATGACGAGGAGTCTCGAAATGTTCGAGATGTAAATATCGATATATTGGAAGGCTATATTCAGACATCGGAAAGGTTCTGAGTGGTTCGGGTATTTATCGGAGTACCGGAGAGTTACGGGAATTCGTCGGGGAGTATATGGGCCTTATTGGGCTTTAGGGGAGAGAGAGAGGGGCAGGCCGCGTGCCCCCCAAGGCCTAGTCCGAATTGGACTAGGGGGAGGGGCTGCGCCCCCTCCTTCCTTCTCTTCTCGTTCCCCCTTCCTTTTCTCCTAGTCCTACTACTTGGAAGGGGGGAATCCTACTCCCGGTGGGAGTAGGACTCCCCAGGGCACGCCATAGTAGAGGGCCGACCCTCCCCCTCCTCCACTCCTTTATATATGGGGGAGGGGGGCATCCCATAGACACACAAGTTGATCATTGATCTCTTAGCCGTGTGCGGTGCCCCCACCACCATAATCCACCTCGATCATATCGTAGCGGTGCTTAGACGAAGCCCTGCATTGGTAACTTCATCATCACCATCATCATGTTGTCGTGCTGACGGAACTCTGCCTCTAAGCTCTACTGGATCGTGAGTTCGTGGGACGTCACCGAGCTGAACGTGTGCAGATCGTGGAGGTGCCGTACGTTTGGTACTAGGATCGGTCGATCGTGAAGACGTACAACTACATCAACCGTGTTGTCATAACACTTCCGCTTACGATCTACGAGGGTACGTGGACGACAATCTCCCCTCTCGTTGCTATGCATCACCATGATCTTGCGTGTGCGTAGGATTTCTTTTAAATTACTACGTTCCCCAACAGTGGCATCCGAGCCAGGTTTATGCGTAGATGTTATATGCACGAGTAGAACACAAGTTAGTTGTGGGTGATACAAGTCATACTGCTTACCAGCATGTCATACTTTGGTTCATCGGTATTGTTGGATGAAGCCGCCCGGACCGACATTACGCGTACGCTTATGCGAGACTGAATCTACCGACGTGCTTTGCACACAGGTGGCTGGCGGGTGTCAGTTTCTCCAACTTTAGTTGAACTGAGTGTGGCTACGCCCGGTCCTTGTGAAGGTTAAAACATCACTAACTTGACGAAATATCATTGTGGTTTTGATGCGTAGGTAAGAATGGTTCTTGCTCAGCCCGTAGCAGCCACGTAAAACTTGCAACAACAAAGTAGAGGAAGTCTAATTTGTTTTTGCAGGGCATGTTGTGATGTGATATGGTCAAGGCATGATGCTATATTTTATTGTATGAGATGATCATGTTTTGTAACGGAGTTATCGGCAACTGGCAGGAGCCATATGGTTGTCGCTTTATTGTATGCAATGAAATCGCCTGTAATTTCTTTACTTTATCACTAAGCGGTAGCAATAGTCATAGAAGCAATAGTTAGCGAGACAACAACGATGCTATGATGGAGATCAAGCTATCGCGCCGGTGACGATGGTGATCATGACGGTGCTTTGAAGATGGAGATCAAAGGCACAAGATGATGATGGCCATATCATATCACTTATATTGATTGCATGTGATGTTTATCTTTTATGCATCTTATTCTACTTTGATTGACGGTAGCATTATAAGATGATATCTCACTAAATTTCAAGGTAAAAGTGTTCTCCCTGAGTATGCATCGTTGCCAAAGTTCGTCGTGCCGAGACACCACGTGATGATCTGGTGTGATAGGCTCAACGTTCATGTACAATGGGTGCAAGACAATTTTGCACACGCAGAATACTCGGGTTAAACTTGACGAGCCTAGCATATGCAGATATGGCCTCAGAACACTGGAGACCGAAAGGTCGAGCATGAATCATATAGTAGCTATTATCAACATAGTGATGTTCACCATTGAAAACTACTCCATCTCACGTGATGATCGGACATGGTTTAGTTGATTTGGATCACGTGATCATTTAGATGACTAGAGGGATGTTTATCTAAGTGGGAGTTCTTAAGTAATATGATTAATTGAACTTTAATTTATCATGAACTTTGTCTTGATAGTATTTGCATATCTATGTTGTAGATCAATAGCTCGTGTATAGCTTCCCCATTTATTTTTGATATGTTCCTAGAGAATATAAGTTGAAAGATGATGGTAGAAATGACGCGGACTTGGTCCGTGATCTGAGGATTTTTGTAACACTCCAAAAATTTTGATTTAGTTTTTATCAAATTCTTTAATTAATTGGAAGGAGGTTATTTAAATCTTTTTTTAAAAAGACTCTCCTTCTCAAAAAATTTATTTTATGACAAGTATTTTTTTGGGTTCTTCCCAACCTTGATTTTGGTCTTGAAGGTTTTTCATCTGGTGTAGGCACAACACAAATAATTTTGGAAGGTTTTCACACTTCTTTTTATTAAAAGGAATTCCTATAAATTATGGATTTATTCTTTCCCACTCAAAGATTTCTCTCTTGCCATGACCTATGTAGAATATTTTTTTCCAAAACCCACCCCCCTACCTTGGGTCAAGTCAAACATCCAATTCCAACAAGTTTCAACCTCTTTTAGATTTTATTTCTATTTATTTTATATATCCTCAAACATTTTTCTGTAATTTATTTTGGACTCTTGGGATTTACAAAGGAAGTACCAGATCCCTTAAGTTTCTGAGCCCAAGCAAATTACCCTAGTTACTCCTTAGTACCCTCAACCTAGATCCATCAAGATCTGCTGGTCCACAGTTCAAATTTTTCAAAATGTGCTTGCTGCAAGTTTGGACCAGATTTGCCATTTTTGGTGAAATTCATTCCTTTTATTTTCCTAAAAATCTGAGATAAATCAGGCAGCCTCTAGATGCATCGAGAGATCACTTCACCAAGTCCCAGCTCCAGAAAAATTTTCCACGTGCCTAAATCATTTCCTCGAACAGGTGGCCGACACTGTTTCTGTCAAGATTCAGAGTTCAGTGTTTAGTTCAGTCGACAGTGTCGTTTTCTTCGGAACCGCGGCGTCAATCTCGCCAGTGCACACGTTGGTGCCTTGCTCACTCCTCCCTCTTCTTATCCAGTGCGCCGCACGGTCATTTGGACAGGCGCGAGCATCGATGGCGACGTGTCTCCCCAACGCCGGCGTCTTCCCGGTGGCAGAACCGCCCATGGCGGCCAACAGGGGCCAGCCCTGCCATACGTCGCCGTCCAGCACCGCCCACACCACCAGGAGCCTCCGCGTGGCTATCCTCTTCCCCGTGCATGCTGCAGAACAGTCACCGTGGCCTGAGAGGCGCAGAGCATGCTCTCTGCCACCGACGAGCCCGTGAGCTCCGTTCCATCGAAACCACGGGAGCAGGCCAAATCCGACCAGGTTTAGACGTTGAATGGTGCTAGTGGACCAACACGAAGCTGCCCAGTCACCTAAATCCCCCGTCCAACCTCTGCCTCGCCGTAATCACTCACCGGAGTGATCCCGTTCTCGGCAACCGCCTTGGGACGGGTATAAATGCAGGCCTCGAGCTCGTTCTCGACCCAGCACTTCCCCTCCTCGCCTCAGAACCCCGCCACGCTCATCAGAAGGCCTCGGGAGAGCCTTCTTCCCTGGCTCCGGCCGCCCCGATCCGCTTCGGGCTCCGGCAAGATCCTTTCTGGTGAGAGCACCCCCGCCTCCCAAACTGCGTCAGTAACCTCCTAGTACACCCACTCCTCTAACCCGCGTTTCAATTTGGCGTCTGCAACCCTCCTCAGTGAGATCCATCCTCGACCGAACCGCCGTCCGCCGGAGAGGAGGCCGCCGTCGACGTGGTGCTCGCCGACGACCAACTCCACCACCCACGGACGCGGGAGAGCTCTGTGAGTCCGTAGGTACCCTCCACTCCCCTTGCCTCGCCGTGGATCGACTCCGGCGACCACCGCAAGCCTCGGGCGCCGGCGAGGCTCTGTTTTGATTTTTTAAACCTGACGGGTGGGACCCCCTCGTTAGCTTTTTCTCTTTTTCGAAACGTTTTCTGAAAGCGCCTTCGGGCAAAGTACGTTTTCTAACCGAAACGTTTTTCTGGTTTTTTTGTAAACTAGCACCTGGAAAGTTTCCGTTTCATTACAAATTAGTCCCTGGACAAAAACCCTTATAAATTTTAAACAAAAGATGATTTTGAGTTGATTCTTTTTCTGTCATCTCTATTTTGCTATCTAGTTTTTTATCATATTTATTTGAAAAAAATTTGGAACAATTTTTATACACGCACGGTATTTACGTTAGTATCCGATTTCTTTTATAACGTAGATACCGAAGGAGGTGACGAAGCCGCGAACTTCACCGAGCTCGACTCCGACTACTCCGAACTAGGCAAGCATGTTTGAACCTTTGATATGATGAGTGTCTTGCATGTTTACTTGAGTAGTTCTCTCATGGCATGTTTATATAAGCATTAGTGAATGTTATATTGCATGCAAGGCAAGCTACAAGTGAGCTTCGAAATTTGATGTGTTTATATGATGGTAAGATAACCTGATCATGTGGTGGCATGATAGGTTGCAAGCTGGTATTGTTGAATCATGCCAGTCTTATGCCAACCGTTTAACTCCAGTATTAACGTGGATCAAGTCATGTTCCCGTTTGTCCCCTTTTTCGTGCTGCCACATGTCTTCTGCAAAGAATGCGGTCTAGTCAGTTGCAAACCTCTTTCCTTGTGCACTCCAAATAGAGGGGCCGTGATGAGGGTACCATGGCCCTGGATTAAAGCCCGTCATCCGGTCAGGGGGCATGGGTGTTTCTGGTTGGGACCGAGAGGGGGGCACCCCTTAGAGTGTGCGATATAAATTTGATCCCATGCTACTCGAGGTTGTGGCCTCCCCGTCTTAGAGTTTTTCTTGAACGTTGCTTAGGGTGATTCCTGGCAGCGGGATGTGGAATGGGTGCGTACTGGTTAGATGTGTTTCTTCTAAAATACCATAAATGGAACTAGTCCTTTGTGACTACGGAAATCCGTTGGCTGTGGGTAAAGAGTACAAACTCTGCAGAATCAAAACCATTCGATTTACCGTGTCCATGGTCAAGGACTGTGATCAACATTTCAATGTCAGTATCAGTGTCAGTCTGAACGTCCGTCTCAGCGTCGGTCTCAGTGACAATTTCCGGTGAATAAACATGAGTGGTAAACCCGACTGAATGTTATTCCTGTGGATGGACTAACCCCTTTATTATTATGTACTGAGTATTTCCTTGGGATGATTTAAATTCATGAGCTACTTGAATTCGAATGGTGAAATATAAGCCCTTTGTGTGATGTCGCTCAGACGTCCGACTGTGGCATTCTTGTTATTTACTTTTAATATAAGCCCTTTATGTGATGTCGCTCAGACGTCCTACTGTGGCACTCTTGTTATTTACTTTTGATATAAGCCCTTTATGTGATGTCGCTCAGACGTCCGAATGTGGCACTCTTGTTATTTACTTTTGATATAAGCCCTTTATGTGATGTCGCTCAGACGTCCGACTGTGGCATTCTCGTTATTTACTTTTGATATAAGCCCTTTATGTGATGTCGCTCAGACGCCCGACTGTGGCATTCTCGTTATTTACTTTTGATATAATCCCTTTATGTGATGTCGCTCAGACGTCCGACTATGGCATCCATGTTATTTACTTTCATTATAAGCCCTTTTCTGGATGTCGCTTAGACGTCCGACTGTGGCACGTACTGTCGTTTATGTTTCAATATAAGCCCTTTATGTGGTGTCGCCCTGACGCCCGACTGCGGCATGTTAATTTATTTTTACCTTTCGAGGCGTCGCTTCAGACACCTGATCGGTCTTCAGTTATTTTATTGGGATTTCGGGAGGACTACTGCCTGACTTCCTTTTTATTTAACATGCAGTGCAAATTTATTATCTGAGTGTGCATTACTAGTCTGCTCATGTGCATCATGTTTGCATTTGTTATATCTTATGTCCAAACTGTCTTGCGAGTACATTCAAAGTACTCGCCTGGCTTGTTGATTTGGCCAGATGTTGACGAAGGCGATCTTATGGATGAAGAGTACGATAATGAGTCCGACACCTAGAGGAGTCCCAGTCAGTCCTGTGCGATCCTGGAGTTGGTCACTTGTATCATATACGCTTCCTCTACCCTAATAAAATCATCGAGCCTCACTCAGGCGCTCGATGAGCTGTAAGATTTAGGAGTCATGTCACCCACTTCACTGTGACATATCCACCACCACTTTTATTACAAGTCAGTAGTTATGCCACCATACTCCTTGTGTCATATCTGCCTTTATGTATAGTATCGGCATGCTGGTAATAAATTGTTGAGCATCCTCAGCTCAACCTTGTATAATATTTAGTACTTCTGGATTTCTGTATCAAGGATTTGTCTACCAGTAAGGAGGATTTTTCTATATGGTCGGTTAAAATGGTCGATTTTTTCAATAAATATTTTATTGGAAAGCTGGTCCTGACAACCTTGGCATCAGAGCCAGGCTGACTGTAGGAAGCCACTAGGTGCGATCGATAATCGGTTATTAGCATAATAAGTGCTTTTATTTATCATTTTGCAAATGTAGCAATTTTCTGCTAGTCATCATAAATTTATGATTTGACTATTCAGAATTTTAGTCTACTTTTGTAGATGGCTGGCAGTGACTGTGAGTCACAGGTGTTCACCAATGTACCTGAGGGGTTTATCAAGCTTCTCGTCTCCATCGCAAGGTCGCGATCGGGCCATCGGCTCGTCCGGAGTTCACACTCTACCAGCACAGGATCAGCGATAGTGTGTCTATGCACCAGGCCGCGGTGCAATTCAAGGGAGGACGTTCTGAGTCACGCCGCTTCCGATTTGTGGGAAGGGCCATGCCTACGAAGAGGCATGCCATGCAGATGGCTGCCCGTGAGGCGATAGCTCATCTCCGGGATGCTCTTCCTTCGATGAAGGCTCGTCGCTACCACTACCTCCCATGCCACGTGCCATACCCATGTCACTATGCATTCGCTTGCCCTAGGGGAGAGAGAGATGAGGCTATTGAAATGTTGGTTGAGTATCTCAAAGCTCTTGAGGCAGCTTTTGATAACCTCGTGGACGACTTTGTGGCTGCTCGTATGGACTTCGTGCAGGGCTGTTCCGCCAATAGGAGGGAGCTCCTCCATACAGTGCCACCACTGACTTACGTCTCGTCCTCAGCATCCTATACACCTGCCATCTTAGCCACCACTCGCCGCCTGCCTACCACTGAGGAGTTTGACCAAGTCATTGCTCCTACCCAGTCAGTGTTGCACCACCTGCCATGCCCGCACCATCTCTTCAACTCAGTACTTCGCGTCTGGAACCTATTAGTGAGGAGGAGGTTGAGTCTCCAGCATCACTAGGCCTTACCCTCGGTAGGCCGAGGGAAGTTTTTACCATCTCCGACTGAGTGCGCCTAGCAGCCGTGCGATGTACCAGCTTGTATGATATGTTTATATGTATATAGGTTTGGTGAGAAGTAGTTTGTGTGCGCATCATGTAGGAACTCGGAGAAGTGCACTAGCCTAAATAACATGTCAGGAATGTGTACGCACATCCTGAGTGATGTATTGTATAATTACGGCTTGCGTGTAAGATATGTACTGAGCGGTCCTTCTCCATGCGCAATCAAGTATTTTTCTTGAAAAAAAATCTTGGAGTCTTTAAAAATTCCACCTTTGCAAAATTATTTATTTTTGCCACTCAGTTTTTTTCATGAGTTCTGCAAAATACCCCAGAGTGGAAAATGCCTTGTCCTGGACTTGTTCCATGCCAAGTCCGCCGAAAGAAAATTATGGTACCCAGACAAGCAACAATTTCACATAGGGGCAGTCAAGTCAGCAAGGCAGTGAAGCAACATTTTCTCAAGTATGCCGCCTTTATGAGCAAAGCCAGCAGCAGCATCAAGAAATGATGAACCATGTTATCAATATGGGAAATCACCGTGAACCATATCAACAACATTCCAAATTGTCTGAGCTACAAAAGACACGTCCCCCAACGTTCTCTCACACTGATAGACCTCTTGAGGCCGATGATTGGCTTCGAGACATTCAAAGGAAGTTAATTATTGCACAATGTTCGAACCATGAGAAGGTACTTTACGCACCTCACTACCTCACTGGAGCAGCTGCATCGTGGTGGGAAAATTTCCTACACATGCACCCCAATGAAAATAACATCACCTGGGTAGAATTTAAAGAAGGTTTTCATGGGCGCACATTCCCAGAAGCATTATGAAGATCAAGAAAAGGGAGTTTGATGACCTCAAGCAGAGAAGCATGATAGTGACTGAGTACAATAGTCAGTTCACTCAACTATCTCGTTATGCCAACGAAGAGCACATGACTGAAAATAAAAAGATGGAAAAATTTCTGGACGGTCTGGCACCAACACTTAAATGCCATCTGGTCATACACACCTTTCCGGATTTCAAAACACTTGTGGACAAAGCCATTACATTGGAAAATGAGCGCCGCAGCTTGGAGGATTTTCGCAAGCGCAAAAGGGACAAGACTACTCATGCTCGCAACAACCGGAACAAGACTGATTTTCAGAAAAGTGGAGCAAACAAATCCACGACCAATGTTCCACGCACAAACAAAAAATTTCATGCAAGGGACAAGGATTTTACATATCGCCCAGGTGTTACTTGCTACACTTGTGGAGAGGAAGTACACTATGCCAAACAGTGCCCAAAACCGGGAAACTCTTCCCCCAAGACAAACAACAGTGGAAATAATTCAACACCCAAGCGTAACAACTTCAACCCCAATAACAATCACAAGAAGGGTCATTTGAACCATGTGACCAAGGAGGAAGCACAGAATGCCCCGGATATCGTACTCGGTACGTTCCCTGTCAACACAATACCTGTCACGGTTTTGTTTGATTCTGGAGCTTCTCACTCGTTCATTTCAAAGAAATTTGCTTTGCAACATGATTTTTCGATATTTCCCTTGGAAAAATCCATGATCATCAAGTCCCCCGGGATTAAGCAAATCACTCAGAGTTACTGCCAAGGTTTGGTTATTGAGTTTGGGGGACTAAAGTTTCAGGCAAACCTCAATGTATTGGAAAATAAGGGACTGGATGTTATCCTAGGAATGGACTGGTTAACCACCAACAAGGGATTTATCGACTGCTTCAAACGAACTATAATTCTTACCCATCATCCCACGGGAAGACGATAAAAATTGCAGCTCAAGAAAGACCAATGTCACGGCAACCAAGGTTGAACAAGGTGGACATTTCAGAGTTAAGAAAAGTTCCAGTGGTGTGTGAGTTCCCCGACGTATTTCCCGAAGAACTACCAGGCATGCCACCAGACCGGGAAATAGAGTTAATCATTGAACTAGCACCTGGAACCACCCCCATTTACAAGAAACCCTATAGAATGGCACCCTCCGAGTTGGTAGAATTAAAGAAGCAAATAAAAGAATTACTGGACAAAGGATTTATACGAGCCAGCTCCTCACCTTGGGGGTTGACCAGTATTATTTGCCAAGAAAAAGGATGGGACACGAGATTATGTATAGACTATCGAGCACTCAACATGGTTACCATCAAAAACAAATATCCGATGCCACGGATAAATGATTTATTTGACCAGCTCGCGCAAGCCAAGGTTTTCTCAAAAATTGATTTAAGGTCGGGGCATCATCAATTAAAAGTACAGAGAGAAGATATCCCTAAGACAACATTCACCTCCAGATATGGACTATATGAATTTACAGTAATGCCGTTTGGACTGACAAACGCCCCCGCATATTTTGTCCACCTCATGAACAAAGTGTTTATGAAATTTATGGACAAATTTGTTGTGGTGTTCATTGATGATATTATGGTATACTCCAAGACACCAGAAGAGCATGCTGAACATCTCAAAATTGTACTGGGAGAATTAAGGAAACATCAATTATACGTCAAATTCAGCAAATGCGAATTTTGGTTAAGACAGGTTGGTTTTCTAGGCCACGTATTGACCCAAGAAGGTGTTGCCATGGACCCAGAAAAAGTCAAGGCCGTACTTGGCTGGAAACCACCAGCCAACGTAACAGATGTACGAAGTTTCCTAGGAATGGCAGGATATTACCGAAGGTTTATTGAAGGGTTCTCCACCATAGCAAAACCAATGACACAATTACTCAAGAAGGATAAGAAATTTGCATGGACTGAAGCTTGTGAGAAAAGTTTCCAGGAACTCAAAAAGGAATTAACAACAGCACCAGTATTGGTTGTACCAGACATACACAAAAGTTTTGAAGTATATTGTGACGCATCTCGAAAGGGCCTCGGATGCGTATTAATGCAAGAAGGCAAAGTAGTCGCATACACTTCCAGGCAACTATGAAAGCATGAAGAAAATTATCCTACTCATGACTTGGAGTTGGCAGCGGTCATTCATGCACTCAAAGAGTGGAGGCACTTTTTGCTTGGAAATCGTTGTGAAATATATATGGACCATAAAAGCCTCAAATATATTTTCACACAACCAGAACTCAATTTACGACAACGGCGCTGGTTGGAATTAGTGAAAGATTATGATGTTGGCATTCACTACCATCCGGGAAAGGCGAATGTAGTGGCATATGCTCTTAGTCGAAACCCCAGCTCGGGCAACGATAGTCTAGAGAACTTGAGACCTGAATGTCAGTAGGAGTTCGCCAAACTCAACTTGGTGATGGTCACTGAGGGCAATGTGTCAAATTTGGAAATACAGCCCACCCTAATGGAACAGATTAAGGAGGCTCAGCCTGGACACCCCAGCATCGAAGGCATAAAAAGAAAAGTGAGTTTGGGCAAGGCCTTAGAATTCGTCATAGACGATACGGGAAAATTATGGTACGGAGACAGACTTTGCGTACCAAATATAGAGGACCTCAAACAGCAAATTCTAGCCGAAGGCCACACCGCTCCATATTCAATCCATCCTGGAGGAACCAAAATTTACAAGGACATTCAGGAAAATTTTTGGTGGCACGGTATGAAGAGGGATATAGCCACATTCATTGCTTGTTGTGATTCATGTCAGCGCATTAAAGCCGAGCACCAAAAACCAGCAGGACTATTATAGCCGAACAAGATACCTGAGTGGAAATGGGACGAAATTGGAATGGATTTTATTGTCAGACTACCTCGGTCATGACACGGGAATGATGCTATATGGGTCATCACAGATAGATTAACTAAGGTGGCACATTTCATCCCAGTAAAGACAACCCACACCACCCAAAAGCTTGCCAAACTTTATCTCTTCCGTATAGTTTGTCTGCATGGAATTCCAAAGGCTATAATATCTGACAGAGGCACTCAATTCATCTCTAGATTTTGGGTTCATTTACAACAAGCTCTGGGAACTCAACTAGTATTCAGTACAGCATACCACCCCCAGACTGGAGGACAAACTGAACGTGTGAACCAAATTCTAGAGGACATGCTAAGAGCATGTGTTCTCACCTATGGAACCAGTTGGGAAGAAAGCTTGCCATATGCCGAGTTCGCATACAACAACAGTTACCAAGCCAGTCTGCAAATGGCACCTTTTGAAGCCTTGTATGGGCGAAGAATCCGTACCCCATTGAATTGGTCAGAAACAGGAGACAGTCGTATCTTCGGCCCCGACATGCTCAAGGAAGCTGAAGAGAAAGTTAAACTAATCAAGGATCGACTCAAAACAGCCCAGAGCCGACAAAAGAGTTATTACGATCAAAAACATCGTGAAGTCAGCTTTGAACCCAGCGAATATGTGTATCTACGCGTATCTCCTATGAGGGGCCTGCAACGGTTCAAAGTTAAAGGGAAGCTAGCACCACGGTTTATTGGACCCTTCTATGTGATTGCAGGAAGAGGCACAGTAGCCTACCAGCTAGACCTACCCGAAGAACTGTCAGACGTCCACGACGTGTTCCACGTCTCACAGTTGAGGAAATGTGTAAGCAAACCAGAAAAGCATGTATCTCATGAGAGCATTGACGTGCAACCAGACCTCACCTACAGGGAACATCCAATAAAAATATTGGAAGAGTCTGAAAGAAGGACCCGTCGGAAAACAATTAAGTTTTTCAAAGTTCAATGGAGCAATCACACCGAGGATGAAGCAACATGGGAAAAAAGAGGATTTTCTTCGGACAGAATACCCACACCTATTTGAGGATCAGCTGAAATCTCGGGGACGAGATTTTTCCTAAGGGGGTAGGTGTTGTAACACTCCAAAAATTTTGATTTAGTTTTTATCCAATTCTTTAATTAATTTGAAGGAGGTTATTTAAATCTTTTTTAAAAAAAAGGCTCTCCTTCTCAAAAAATTCTTTTATGACAATTTTTTTTTTGGGTTCTTCCCAACCTTGATTTTGGTCTTGAAGGTTCTTCATCTGGTGTTGGCACAACACAAATAATTTTGGAAGGTTTTCACACTTCTTTTTATTACAAAGAATTCCTATAAATTATGGATTTATTCTTTCCCACTCAAAGATTTCTCTCTTGCCATGAACTATGTAGAATATTTCTTCCAAAACCCACCCCACTACCTTGGGTCAAAGTCAAACATCCAATTCCAGCAAGTTTCAACCTCTTTTAGATTTTATTTCTATTTATTTTATCCTCAAACATTTTTCTGTAATTTATTTTGGACTCTTGGGATTTACAAAGGAAGTACCAGATCCCTTAAGTTTCTGAGCCCAAGAAAATTACCCTAGTTACTCCTTAGTACCCTCAACCTAGATCCATCAAGATCTGCTGGTCCACAGTTCAAATTTTTCAAAATGTGCTTGTTGCAAGTTTGGACCAGATTTGCCATTTTTGGTGAAATTGATTCCTTTTCTTTTCCTAAAAATCTGAGATAAATCAGGCAGCCTCGAGATGCATCAAGAGATCACTTCACCAAGTCCCAGCTCCAGAAAATTTTTCCGCGTGCCTAAATCATTTCGTCGAACAGGTGGCCGACACTGTTTCTGTCAAGATTCAGAGTTCAATTTTCAGTTCAGTCGACAGTGTCGTTTTCTTCAGAACCGCAGCGTCAATCTCGCCAGTGCACGCGTTGGCGCCTTGCTCATTGCTCCCCCTTCTTATCCAATGCGCCGCACGGTCGTTTGGACAGGCGAGAGCATTGGTGGCGACGTATCTCACCAACGTTGGTGTCTTCTGCGGTGGCAGAACCGCCCATGCCGGCCAACAGGGGCCAGCCCTGCCATACGGCGCCGTCCAGCACCGCCCACACCACCAGGAGCCTCCGCATGGCCGTCCTCTTCCCCGTGTGTGCTGCAGAACAGTCACCGTGGCCTGAGAGGCACAGAGCGCGCTCTCTGCCGCCGACGAGCCCGTGAGCTCCGTTCCGTCGAAACCACGGGAGCAAGCCAAATCCGACCAGGTTTAGATGTTGAATGGTGCCAGTGTACCAACACGAAGCTGCCCAATCACCTAAATCCCCCGTCCAACCTCTTCCTCATCGTAATCACTCGCCGGAGTGATCCTGTTCTCGGCAACCGCCTCGGGCCGGCTATAAATGGAGGCCCCGAGCTCGTTCTCGACCCAACACTTCCCCTCCTCGCCTCAGAACCCCGCCATACTCATCAGAAGGCCTCGAGAGAGCCTTCTTCCCCGGCTCCGGCCGCCCCAATCCGCTTCGGGCTCCGGCAAGATCCTTTCTGGTGAGAGCACCCCTGCCTCCCAAACTGCATCAGTAACCTCCTAGTACACCCACTCCTCTAACTCGCGTTTCAATTTGGCGTCTGCAGCCCTCCTCGGTGAGATCCATCCTCGACTGAACTGCCGTCCGTCGGAGAGGAGGCCGCCGTCGATGGGGTACTCGCCGATGACCAACTCCACCACCCACGGACGCGGGAGAGCTCCGTGAGTCCGTAGGTACCCTCCACTCCCCCTGCCTCGTCGTGGATCGACGCCGGCGACCACCGCAAGCCTCGGGCGCCGGCGGGACTCTGTTTTGATTTTTTAAACCTGACGGGTAGGACCCCCTCGTCAGCTTTTTCTCTTTTTTGAAACGTTTTCTGAAAGCGCCTTTGGGCAAAGTACGTTTTCTAACCGAAAGGTTTTTCTGGTTTTTTTAAGCTAGCCACTGGAAAGTTTCTGTTTCATCACACATTAGTCCCTGGACTAAAACCCTTATAACTTTTAAACAAAAGATGATTTTGAGTTGATTCTTTTTCTATCATCTTTATTTTTCTGTCTAGTTTTTTACCATATTTATTTGAAAAATATTTGGAACAATTTTTATGCACGCGCGGTATTTACATTAGTATCCGATTTCTTTTATAATGTAGATACCGAAGGAGGTGACGGAGCCGCGAACTGCACCGAGCTCGACTCCGACTACTCCGAACCAGGCAAGCATGTTTGAACCTTTGATGTGATGAGTGTCTTGCATGTTTACTTGAGTAGTTCTCTCATGGCATGTTTATATAAGCATTATTGAATGTTATATTGCATGCAAGGCAAGCTACAAGTGAGCTTCGAAATTTGATGTGTTCATATGATGGTAAGATAACCTGATCATTTGGTGGCATGATATGTTGCAAACTGGTATTGTTGAAGCATGCCAGTCTTATGCCAACTGTTTAACTCCAGGATTAATGTGGATCAAGTCATGTTCCCGTTCGTCCCCTTTTTCGTGCTGCCACATGTCTTCTACAAAGAATGCGGTCTAGTCAGTTGCAAACCTCTTTCCTTGTGCACACCATATAGAGGGGCCGTGATGAGGGTTCCATGGCCCTGGATTAAAGCCCGTCATCCGGTCAGGGGGCATGGGTGTTTCCGGTTGGGACCAAGAGGGGGGCACCCCTTAGAGCGCGCGATATAAATTTGATCCCATGCTACTCGAGGTTGTGGCCTCCCCGTCTTAGAATTTTTCTTGAACGTTGCCTAGGGTGATTCCTGGCAACGGGATGTGGAATGGGTGTGTACTGGTTAGATGTGTTTCTTCTAAAATACCGTAAACGGAACTAGTCCTTTGTGACTACGGAAGTCTGTTGGCTGTGGGTAAAGAGTACAAACTCTGCAGAATCAAAACCATTCGAGCAACCGTGTCCAGGGTCAAGGACTGTGATCAACATTTCAATGTCAGTATCAGTGTCAGTCTCAATGTCCGTCTCAGCGTCAGTCTCAGTGACAATCTCCAGTGAATAAACATGAGTGGTAAACCCGGTTGAATGTTATTCATGTGGACGGACTAACCCGTTTATTATTATGTACTGAGTATTTCCTTGGGATGATTTAAATTCATGAGCTACTTGAATTCGAATGGTGAAATATAAGCCCTTTATGTGATGTCGCTCAGACGTCCGACTGTGGCATTCTTGTTATTTACTTTTAATATAAGCCCTTTATGTGATGTCGCTCAGACGTCCGACTGTGGAACTCTTGTTATTTACTTTTGATATAAGCCCTTTATGTGATGTCGCTCAGCCGTCCGACTGTGGCACTCTTGTTATTTACTTTTGATATAAGCCCTTTATGTGATGTCGCTCAGACGTCCGACTGTGGAATTCTAGTTATTTACTTTTGATATAAGCCCTTTATGTGATGTCGCTCAGACGTCTGACTGTGGCATTCTCGTTATTTACTTTTGATATAAGCCCTTTATGTGATGTTGCTCAGACGTCTGACTATGGCATCCATGTTATTTACTTTCATTATAAGCCCTTTTCGGGATGTCGCTTAAACGTCCGACTGTGGCACGTACTGTCGTTTATGTTTCAATATAAGCCCTTTATGTGGTGTTGCGCTGATGCCTGACTGCGGCATGTTAATTTATTTTTACCTTTCAAGGCGTCGCTTCAGACACCCGATCGTTCTTGAGTTAATTTATTGGGATTTCGGTTGGACTACCGCCTGACTTCCTTTTTATTTAACATGTAGTGCAAATTTATTATCTGAGTGTGCATTACTAGTCTGCTCATGTGCATCATGTTTGCATTTGTTATATCTTATGTCCAAACTATCTTGCGAGTACATTCAAAGTACTCACCCGGCTTGTTGATTTGGCCAGTTGTTGACGAAGGCGATCTTATGGATGAAGAGTACGATAGCGAGTCCGACGCCTAGAGGAGTCTCAGTCATTCTCGTGCGATCCTGGAGTTGGTCACTTGTATCATATACGCTTCCGCTACCCTGATAAAATAATCGAGCCTCACTCCAGCGCTCGATGAGCGGTAAGATTTAGGAGTCATGTCACCCACTTCACTGTGACATATCCACCACCACTTTTATTACGAGTCAGTAGTTATGCCACCATACTCCTTGTGTCATATCCGCCTTTATGTATAATATCAGCATGCTGGTAATAAATTGTTGAGCAGCCTCAGCTCAACCTTGTATAATATTTAGTACTTCTGGATTTCTATATCAAGGATTTGTCTACCAGTAAGGAGGATTTTTCTATACTGGTCGGATAAAATGGTCGATTTTTTCAATAAATATTTTATTGGAAAACCGGTCCTGACAATTTTCCTCAGTGCTGCACAAAAGTATTATGTCGTTGATGCACCACTAGGTGACAGAACTATTGCAGGAGCAGATACAGACATTATGAACGTTTTTACAAAAGCTCGGTATGATGACTACTCAATAGTTTAATGCACCATGCTTTACGGCTTAGAACCGGGACTTCAAAAATGTTTTGAACGCCACGGAGCATATAAGATGTTTCAAGAGTTGAAATTGGTATTTCATACTCATGCCCGTGTCGAGAGGTATGAGACCTCTGACAGTACTTTGCCTACAAGATGGAGGAGAATAGCTCAACCAGTGAGCATGTGCTCAGATTGTCTAGGTACTACGATTGCTTGAATCAAGTGGGAGTTAATCTCCCAGATAAGATAGTAATTGACAAAGTTCTCTAGTCACTATCACTAAGTTACTAGAACTTCATGATGAACTATAATATGCAAGGGATGACGAAAACAATTCCCAAGCTCTTCGCGATGCTAAAATTGGCGAAGGTAGAAATCAAGAAAAACATCAAGTGTTGATGGTTGACAAGACCACTAGTTTCAAGAAAAAGGGCAATGAGAAGAAGGGGGACTTCAAGAAGAATGGCAAGCAAGTTGCTTCTCAAGTGAAGAAGCCCAAGTCTAGACCTAAGCCTGAGACTAAGTGCTTCTACTACAAAGGGACTGGTCACTGGAAGTGGAACTACCCCAAGTATTTGGCGGATAAGAAGGATGGCAAAGTGAACAAAGCTATATTTGATATACATGTTATTGATGTGTACTTTACTAGTGTTTATAGCAACCCCTTAGTATTTGATACCGATTCAGTTGCTAAGAGTAGTAACTCGAAATGGGAGATGCAGATGAACAGAGACTAGTTAAGGGTGAAGTGACGATGTGTGTTGGAAGTGGTTCCAAGATTGATATGATCATCATCACACACTCCCTATACTTTCGGGATTAGTGTTGAACCTAAATAAATGTTATTTGGTGTTTGCATTGAGCATGAATATGATTTGATCATGTTTATTGCAATACGGTTATTCATTTAAAGTCAGAGAATAATTATTGTTCTGTTTACATGAATAAAACCTTCGATGGTCATACACCCAATGAAAATAGTTTGTTGGATCTTGATCATAGTAATACACATATTCATAATATTGAAGCCAAAAGATGCAAAGTTAATAATGATAGTGCAACTTATTTGTGGCACTGCCGTTTAGGTCATATTGGTGTAAAGTGCATGAAGAAACTCCATGCTGATGGGACTTTGGAATCACTTGATTATGAATCATTTGATGCTTGCGAACCATGCCTCATAGGCAAGATGACAAAGACTCCGTTCTCCGGAACAATGGAGCGAGCAACTGACTAATTGGAAATAATACATACTGATGTATGCAGTCCGATGAGTGTTGAGGCTCGCAGCGGGTATCGTTATTTTCTGACATTCACAGATGATTTGAGCAGATATGGGTATATCTACTTGATGAAACATAAGTCTGAAACATTTGAAAAGTTCAGAGAATTTCAGAGTGAAGTGGAAAATCATCGTAACAAGAAAAATAAAGTTTCTACGATCTGATCGCGGAGACGAATATTTGAGTTACGAGTTTGGTCTTCAATTAAAACAATGTGGAATAGTTTCACAAACTCACGCCACCTGGAACACCACAACGTAATGGTGTGTCCGAACATCGTAACCGTACTTTATTAGATATGGTGCAATCTATGATGTCTTTTATCGATTTACCACTATCGTTTTGGGATTATGCATTAGAGACAACTGCATTCACGTTAAATAGGTCACCATCTAAATCCGTTGAGACGGCACTATATGAACTGTGGTTTGGCAAGAAACCAAAGTTGTCATTTCTTAAAGTTTGGTACTGCGATGCTTATGTGAAAAAGTTTCAACATGATAAGCTCGAACCCAAATAGGAGAAGTAAATCTTCATAGGATACCCAAAAAAGAAACTATTGGGTACACCTTCTATCTCATATTCGAAGGCAAGATCTTTGTTGCTAAGAAAGGATCCTTTCTAGAGAAGGAGTTTCTCTCGAAAGAAGTGAGTGGGAGGAAAGTAGAACTTGATTAGGTAATTGTACCTTCTCCCGAATTGGAAAATAGTTTATCACAGAAATCAGTTTCAGTGATGCCTACACCAATTAGTGAGGAAGAATAATGATGATGATCGTGAAACTTCAGATCAAGTTACTATTGAACCTCGTAGGTCAACTAGAGTTAGATCCGCACCAGAGTGGTACGGTAATCCTGTTCTGGATGTCATGTTACTTGACCATGACGAACCTATGAACTATGAGGAAGCGATGATGAGCCCAGATTCCGCGAAATGGCTTGAGGCCATGGAATCTGAGATGGGATCCATGTATGAGAACAAAGTGTGGACTTTGGTTGACTTGTCCGTTGATCGGCAAGCCATAGAAAATAAATGGATCTTCAAGAGGAAGACGAACCCTAATAGTAGTGTTACTATCTACAAAGTTTGAATTGTCGCAAAAAGGTTTTCGACAAGTTCAAGGTGTTGACTACAATGAGATTTTCTCACTCGTAGCGATGCTTAAGTATGTCCGAATCATGTTAGCAATTGCCACATTTGATGAAATCTGGCAAATGGATGTCAAAACTGCATTCCTTAATGGATTTCTTAAAGAAGAGTTGCATATGATACAACCATAAGGTCTTGTAAATCCTAAAGGTGCTACCAAAATATGCAAGCTCCAGCGATCCATCTATGGACTGGTGCAAGCATCTCGGTGTTGGAATATACGCTTTGATAAGTTGATCAAAGCATATAGTTTTATACAAACGTGCGGTGAAGCCTGTATTTACAAGAAAGTGAGTGGGAGCACTACAACCTTTCTGATAAGTATATGTGAATGACATATTGTTGATCAGAAATAATGTAGAATTTTCTGGAAAGCATAAAGGAGTATTTGAAAGGAGTTTTTCAAAGAAAGACCTTGGTGAAGCTGCTTACATATTGAGCATCAAGATCTATAGAGATAGATCAAGATGCTTGATAAGTTTTTTCAATAAGTACATACCTTGACAAGATATTAAAGTAGTTCAAAATGGAATGGTCAAAGAAAGAGTTCTTGCCTATGTTACAAGGTGTGAAATTGAGTAATACTCAAAGCCCGACTACAGCAGAAGATAGAAAGAGAATGAAACTCATTCCCTATGCCTCATTCATAGGTTCTATAAAGTATGCCATGCTGTGTACCAGATCTATTGTATACCCTACACTGAGTTTGGCAAGGGAGTACAATAGTGATCTAGGATTAGATCACTGAACAATGGTCAAAATTATCCTTAGTAGAATAAGGATATGTTTCTCGATTATGGAGGTGACAAAAGGTTCGTCGTAAAAGGGTTACATCGATGCAAGTTTTGACACTGATCCAGATGACTCTAAGTCTCAATCTGGATACATAATAAAAGTGGGAGCAATTAGCTAGAGTAGCTCCGTGCAGAGCATTGTTGACATAGAAATTTGCAAAATACATACGTATCTGAATTTTGCAGACCCGTTGACTAAACTTCTCTCACAAGCAAAACATGATCACACCTTAGTACTCTTTGGGTGTTAATCACATGGCGATGTGAACTACATTGCTGACTCTAGTAAATCCTTTGAGTGTTGGTCACATGACGATGTGAACTATGGGTGTTAATCACATGGTGATGTGAACTATTGGTGTTAAATCATGTGAACTAGATTATTGACTCTAGTGCAAGTGGGAGACTGAAGGAAATATGCCCTAGAGGAAATAATAAAGTTATTATTTATTTCCTTATTTCATGATAAATGTTTAGTACATGTGTGAATACATAGACAAACAGAGTGTCACTAGTATGGCTCTACTTGACTAGCTCGTTGAATAAAAGATGGTTAAGTTTCCTAGCCATAGACATGAGTTGTCATTTGATTAAGGGATCACATCATTACAGAATGATGTGGTTGACTTGACCCATTCCGTTAGCTTAGCACTTGATCATTTAATATGTTGCTATTGCTTTCTTCACGACTTATACATGTCCCTATGACTATGAGATTATGCAACTCCCGAATACCGGAGGAACACTTTGTGTGCTACCAAACATCACAATGTAACTGGGTGATTATAAAGGTTCTCTACAAGTGTCTCCGATGGTACTTGTTGAGTTGGCATAGATCAAGATTAGGATTTGTCACTCCGATTGTCAGAGAGGTGTCCCTGGGCCCTCTCGGTAATGCACATCACTATAACCCTTGCAAGCAATGTGACTAATGAGTTAGTTGCGGGATGATGCATTACGGAACGAGTAAGGAGACTTGCCAGTAACGAGATTGAACTAGGTATTGAGATACCGACGATCGAATCTCGGGCAAGTAACATACCGATGACAAAGGGAATGTCGGTGTACTAGAATAGGGGTACCCTAGTACCCCGAACTTGTGCACGGGCAGTTGCAGCACCCCGCGGCAAGGCTTGCCGGGCGAACGCCAAGATCCTCCGTGGTTCCCTTGGAGCCATTCAAGAACAAAGTATTTAAGATTAGGAGACAAGGCCCCGGCAAGAGGAGCTTGCCGGGAAGGCCAACCAAGGCACTCCAAGGAACTTGCCGCGACGCACCACGCGCTCCGGCAAGGCAACAAGGCCCCGGCAAGAGGAGCTTGCCGGGAAGACCAACCAAGGTACCTCAAGGCCCGGTGAGCGACAAGCTTCCAAACCCGACAAGATGACAGCAGCGGCAAGGCGCTTGCCGCAGCAGGCGGCCACTCTGTGCCCACGCTCCAGCGCATCCACCAACGTGTCGCTCGGGGGGGCTCTCCAGGCGCGCGTGGCGGGAGGCTGTGCAGCCAGCGGTGCACAGTGGCATGCGAAGCTGACAAGATCGCCATCATGGCGAACGGTGGAGCCCCTAACGGTCCCTTTCTGCACTGCTTGGGCGACTCAGACGGGCATTTAATGCCCTTGTCCCCTGCCGTCAGGGTTAGGTAGGGTGCACTGTACAAGTAACTGTACCAACCACCTCACTTTTTACATTTGTACCCTTCTCTGCGTTGCCACCTGTCGGTGACCCCTTTAGCGTATAAAAGGAGGCCCATGCGCAACGTAGGAGAAGGGGGGAAGTTCGAAGGTTCGACTGGTTCGGAACCTAGAAAACACTACGCTCTCTCTGGAGCAAGAACACAAGATAATCAGACAAGCAGCAGTAGGAGTGTTATCTCTCCGGAGAGCTCTGAAGCTGGGTAAACTGCTCGTGTGCTTCGCCTCGATCTGCTCTTTGTGTGATCTCCGCCCCCCGCCGAACCGAAAGGGGCCCGGTCCGCCAGTCCCATAGGTGTTCGTGGATCAGTTTCCCCGACATCTTTGGCGCGCCAGGTAGGGGGCGTCGAGATGGTGTGAACCTGATCCGGCGTTCACACGAGCTAGATCCTCATTCCCTTCATCAACATGCCACCGAAGAAGAAGACTTCGGCGGCAGCTGCTCCGTCCACGTCACTTCCGCCACCATTGGAGCAAGCGGGTGGTGGAATGGACGCCGGCGGAAGAATGGACGTCGACGAGGAAGCTTATGATGCCGCCAGGTCCAAGGACAAGGCTGCACAAACCTCAGCGACTGTACATGTTCCGCGCCACTCTCAGGAGGCGCAAGACCAACAGCGTCATGGCACTCGCAGTGCCATACGCATGATGGGCCAAGACCAAGCTGGTGGATCTCGGGGCGCTCAAGACCAGCATGCACGCCAGCGTGCTGGCACGAGCGGGGCACGGTCGCCTGGACGGGATACTGCTCCTTCTAACATAGTTAGAAGTCCGAGCACGTCCCGCTCCTCGCGCCGTCCGCCACTGCCACCCACCACTCCAGCAGAAGCTTTGGCGCGAGCTCAACTGCTCCTAGATTACCCTCCGACGTCGAACAAGATCGACGAGTGGAGGGCCACCATTCAGAGTCTCATCGGCTACGCCAACGGCGACACTCCACGGCGGCCGAGCGCGTCGCCGCCGCGGCAGGGTTGCCGGGCACGAGCCGGTGGTGACGAAACGGATGGAGGTGCAACTACCATGCAATCACCACCCCGAAGGCCAAGATCGCCGACTCGCCGGATCCACCTCGACAGCGACTCCACCGCATCGTTGGATCCACGAGCTCGTCGCAATCAGCGCCAAGTTCTTCATGATCGACAACAAGAAGACGCTCGAACTCGCATCGAGTGCCAAAGAGAAGCGCGACGTCAATCCGACAAGCGCGTTGGGCCCTCTGTTGACATGCATGCGCCAGGGGAACCAGGCGATCTGTCGTACGCGGTAGGTTGCCCTGCGTTCACTCGTGAGCTGCGGCAAGTCCAGTGGCCCAGCACGAAGAACTTCAAGCCAGACGTACCGGAGAAGTACGACGGCAAGACGCATCCGTCGGAGTTCCTCAGCATCTACACTATTGCGGTGCAGGCTGCCGGGGGACGGGATGACAAGATCCTTGCCAACTACTTCCCGCTGGTGCTCAAGCCCAACGTCAGATCCTGGCTCATGCACTTGCCGGACAACTCCATATCCTCTTGGGCTGATCTGTGCCATCAGTTTGTCGGCGCCTTCACAGGAGGACACAAGCCTCATGGCCAGGAGAGTGATCTTCATCTGCTCGCCCAGAAGGAAGGAGAGCCCCTGCGCAAGTACATTCAGAGATTCAGCAGTGTGCAGCACAACATCCTAGACGTCCACCCTGCCGCGGTGATCAGCGCGTTCCATCAGAACGTGCGAAACCGCAGGATGCAGGAGGAAATGGCGATGTGCAAGATCAGGGACGTCAGTGAGTTATATGCACTGGCCGACAAGTGTGCACGTGCTGAGGAAGGGAGGAGACTCCCCGGAGAGAATGTAGGAGCGGGAGGATCTGACAGTGAAGATGCTGCCCCAGCAAGGAAAAACCGGCGGCGGAACAACAGGAAAAGGAAAGGCAAAGAGGTGCTAGTTGTTGAGCAGTCCGGCGACGATGGTGGCGCCAAGAAAGCCAAAGCTGCTGACTCCGGCAAGGAGGTTGCCGCGGAGGTGGCAGTCGCCGACAAGCAGGACGGCACCAACAAGCAGTATTGCAAGATCCACCGCACCAAGGGCCATGATCTCCAGAGCTGCAGAAAAGTCGAGCAGCTTGTTGAGCAACAGAAAGCTGAATACGAGCGGCGCGACAAGGAGAAGGCCCAGGAAGCTGCTGGGGGATCCGGCAAGAAACGTCCCGGCCGAGGAGGACGCCGCGGCAAGGCCAAGTAGCGGCAAGGAGACAGACCTCCTCGCGGCCGCGACAAGGATGAATATGACAACGACGATGAAGACATGGATGATGAGGAGACTGATGAGCAGGAGTTCCAGAAAGCCATAGAGGTCCTGTGCGTTGACGGTGGTGCTTCTCTGCATACCTCGCACCGTTAGCTCAAGCAGTGGGTGCGGGAAGTTAATGCAGCAGAACCACCCGTCGAGTCACGCAAGCCTCTGAAATGGTCCAGCACGCCTATCATCTTTGATATTGAGGACCACCCTGATCGCGTAACTGCGGTCGGGTGCTTGCCGATGTTGGTGTCACCAACAATCCGCAACCTCAAGGTCACTAAGATGCTAGTTGATGGCGGGGCCGGCTTGAACCTGATCTCCTCCGCGGTGCTCCAGAAACTCCAGATCCCTGACAGCGAGCTCGAAGAGACCGGTACATTTCAAGGAATCAACCCGGGAAGGAGCAAGCCGAAGGGAAAGATCACGTTGCCAGTAACATTTGGCAGCAAGCTAAACTTCAAGACTGAGAGGGTCACGTTTGATGTTGCTGACTTTCCATTACCTTACAATGGAATCCTTGGCCGTCCGGCACTCGCCAAGTTCATGGCAGCCTCTCACTATGCGTACAACGTACTGAAAATGCCAGGCCCGATAAGTGTCATCTCTGTCCCTGGCGACAAGAAGGATGCTCTTATCTGTGCCGACAAGATCTACCGGGAAGCAACAGCTGCAGCAGAACGCAAGACACTTGCCGCTGAAGCTCCCGGGGGGAAGAAGAAGACCAAGTCCGGCAAGAGCTCTGATGCCCACTCCGGCAAGCGCACCTCTTCGGAGTGCTGAGCTACCATCGAGGACACACCATCGAGCTCCATCGGCAAGTGTAAGAAGGCAATGGCAGCTCCACCTGAGACCAAGAAGGTGTCTGCCAAGGAGGACGGCACTGGTGGTACCTTCACCATCAGCGCCACTCTTGACACCAAATAGGAAAGCGCGCTCGTCGTTTTCCTGTGGGCGAATGTCGACGTGTTTGCGTGGCAACCGTCTGATATCCCCGGTGTTCCCAGGAAAGTAATTGAGCACCACCTTGCCGTCTGTCCTCATGCGCGGCCCGTCAAGCCGAAAGTCAAGAAACAGGCAGTGGAGCGCCAAGAATTCATCGCAGAAGAAATCAAGAAGTTGGAAGCAGCAGGCCTTGTCAGAGGAGTGCTCCATCCCACGTGGTTGGCCAATCCTGTTGTCGTGCGCAAGGCTAACGGGAAATGGAGGCTTTGTATTGACTTCACTGATGTTAATAAAGCTTGTCCCAAAGACCCATTTTCCTTGCCGCGCATTGACCAGATTGTTGACTCCACAGCCGGATGTGATTTGCTTTCATTTCTTGATGCATACTCAGGATACCATCAGTCTTCATGGCAGAAGAGGATGAAGAGAAAACCGCATTTATCACCCCGTGTGGCACGTACTGCTTCGTACGGATGCCTTTCAGTTTGAAGAATGCTGGTTCAACATTCGCAAGGGTAGTCCACCACGCTTTTGAGCCACAGATGCACAGAAATGTGGAAGCCTACATGGATGACATAGTGGTCAAGAGCAAGAACAGGGCGACCCTGATTCAAGATTTAGACGAGACATTTGCAAATCTGCGCAAGATCAACCTCAAGCTTAACCCCGAGAAGTGCGTGTTTGGAGTCCCTTCCGGCAAGCTTCTCGGGTTCTTCGTGTCTCAGCGGGGAATTGAAGCCAATCCCGACAAGATCAAGGCCATTGAGCAGATCGAAGCACCAAAGCGCGTCAAGGATGTACGAAGGCTTGCCGGTTGCGTGGCTGCTCTCAGCAGGTTTATCTCTAGATCTGCTGAGCGCGCCCTGCCATTTTTCAAAATTTTGAAAAAGGCAGGTCCAATAAAATGGACTCCGGAGGCGGAGGCTGCGCTGCAGGACTTGAAGAGATACCTGTCCTCCACTCCAACACTTGTCGCACCTAAGCCACAAGAGAAGTTGCTGCTGTATATAGCGGCAACCAATCAAGTGGTTAGTGCTGCGTTAGTGGCGGAGAGGGAGGCAGATGATGAGCCAGCAACCACGGCAGATGCATCCAGCGACAAGCAGGGGGCTTCGCCGACAAGCTCTGGTCCCGACAGAGATGGATCTGCGCAGGAGCATGATAAGATGCAGAAGAGAATGGTGCAGCGTCCAGTTTACTTTGTCAGTTCCCTTCTACAGGGGGCTAGATCAAGGTACTCTGGTGTGCAGAAGTTGCTTTTCGGCCTCCTCATGGCCTCGAGAAAGCTGCGCCATTACTTCCAAGCACATGAGATCACAGTCGTCACTCGCTTTCCGCTGAAGAGGATACTGCAAAATCCAGAAGCGACAGGCAGGATTGTCGAGTGGGCGCTGGAACTGTCAAGCTTTGGCCTCAAGTTTGAGAGCACTTCAACTATCCAAAGCAGAGCATTGGCAGAGTTCATAGCAGAATGGACGCCAACACCAGATGAAGAAATTCCAGAGACGAGCATCCCCGTCAAAGAGGCAAGCAAAGAGTGGCTGATGTACTTTGATGGTGCCTTCTCGCTGCAAGGCGCCGGTGCGGGCGTGCTGCTTGTCGCGCCCACCGGAGAGCACCTCAAGTACGTAGTCCAGATGCACTTTCCCAAGGAGCAAGCAACCAACAATACTGCAGAGTATGAAGGATTGCTTGCCGGTCTCAGAATCGCAGCAGACCTTGGGATCAAGAAGCTCATTGTCAGGGGTGACTCACAGCTTGTCGTCCGCCAAGTGAACAAGAACTACCAGAGTCCATTGATGGAAGCATATGTTGATGAAGTGAGGAAGCTAGAAGAGCACTTTGACGGCCTACAGATGGAGCATATCCCAAGAGCTCAGAATGACATTGCTGATGGCCTGTCAAAGTGCGCCGCACTAAAGTTACCTGTGGAACCAGGGATCTTTGTGCTCAAGTTGACTCAACCATCCGTAACACCATCAACTGGACAAAGCAAGAAGAGGAAGTTGGTTTCTGGTGACTACTTTCCGGCAGAGCTCCCCGAAGCCGCCGCCAAGAAAGTCCCCAAGATCAACACCAAGGATGCTGAGGGGCAGTCTGCTCCGGCAAGCCTTATGGTTTGTTCCGTTGAAGCAGACGCTCCCGACAAGTTTTGCTCCGGCAAGCTTGCCGGGGAACATCAAGCTCCGGCAGGGCCGCAAGTCCTTGCCGTAGAAGCGGATGTTCCCGCAGCAGCAGATGTGCCTTTAGTCCTTGTTGTCGAGCCACAAGCTCCAGCATGGGCACAGCAGATTGTCCATTTCCTTCAGACAGGAGAACTTCCCGAAGAGCAAGAAGAAGCGGAAAAAGTAGCCCGGCAGTCAAGTATGTACCAGTTTGTCGATAGCATACTGTACAGAAGAAGACTCAACGGTGTGAAATTGAAGTGTATTTGCCGGGAAGATGGACAAAAGCTGTTGGCAGAGATACATGGAGGCATATGTGGCCACCACATTGGCGCAAGAGCACTTGCCGGCAAAGCTTTCCGGCAAGGTTTCTTTTGGCCGACAGCCCTCCAGGATGCAACTGCACAAGTAACCAAGTGTGAAGCGTGCCAGTTCCACTCCAAACAGATACACCAGCCAGCTCAAGCTCTCCAGACGATCCCTTTATCCTGGCCATTTTCGGTCTGGGGGCTCGATATCCTCGGCCCTTTCCCCCGAGCTGTCGGGGGCTTTGAGTACTTGTACGTCGCAATCGACAAGTTCACAAAGTGGCCGGAAGTGCAGCCAGTGAGGAAGGTGACAGCACAGTCAGCAGTCAAGTTCTTCAGGTCAATTGTTTGCCGTTTCGGGATCCCTAACAGGATCATCACCGACAACGGCACGCAATTCACGAGCCGCACCTTCATGCAGTACGTCCAAGACCTTGGCGCCAAGGTCTGCTTCGCTTCTGTTGCTCATCCGAGAAGCAACGGTCAAGCAGAGAGGGCAAATGCTGAAGTGCTGCGCGGGCTCAAGACCAGAACTTTCGACAGGCTGCGCAAGTGCGGAAGAAACTGGATCGAGGAGCTGCCGGTGGTTCTTTGGTCGATCAGAACGACGCCAAATCGAGCCACTGGCCAGACGCCTTTCGCTCTAGTCTATGGAGCAGAGGCAGTTCTCCCCACGGAACTCGTATACGGATCGCCTCGAGTGCTCGCTTATGATGAGCTTGAGCAAGAACAGCTGCGACAAGACGACGCGCTGCTCCTTGAGGAAGATCGTCTTCAGGCTGCTGTACGAGCTGCTCGATACCAGCAAGCTTTGCGCCGCTACCATAGCCGCAAAGTTAAGGCCAGAAGCTTCGAGGAAGGCGACCTTGTTCTTCGGCGCGTTCAGTCCGCCAAGAATTCCAACAAGTTGACGCCGAAGTGGGAAGGCCCTTATCGGGTGAAACGAGTCACAAGGCCCGGCGCTGTCCGCCTTGAGACCGAAGATGGCATTCCGGTGAGCAACTCCTGGAACATAGAACATCTTCGTAAGTTTTTCCCGTAGGGCGCGGTTGCCGGAACCCGTTCCGGCAACCACCTTTTGTACAAGTCTTGCCGCTGTTGCATGTAATCCTTTGTACAAAGCCGGGCGCAGATCCCGTGCATAATAAAACCCCATGTGCTCCGCACAACTTGTCCATTTCATGCATTAGTTTCTTTCTTGCATGCGTTATCTGACACTTTGTGCAGCACCTACATCCGGTAAGCAATAACGAGCCGAAGGGCTCCATATCATTATTTTCTCTTCTTTCTTCTTTTCAACAAAGGAAAAGAAGGTTCCCTCGCACACAAGTTTGCCGGGGGGGAAGGAGAAGATTGTGGTATGGACCAGGCGTCGTTCAAGCAAAGTTTTGCCTTGCCGGGAAGCAAACGACAGAAAAGCTAAGTTGCCAAAGTTTGAGCAATCAGTTTTTAAATTTTTGAGTTATCTTCCTCGAACGACCCTGCTTTGTATGGAAAACCTGTGCGCGGAGGAACCAACTCGTGGCTAGTTGCGCCCTTACTTTGTTTCGAGTCCGCTCAACAACTTAAGTGTGCTGCATCTAGTCGCGACAAGGTTTCTTGTCGGAAGCAGCGCCGCCAGCAGGCTGCTGACGTTCCGCACTCAGCGCTCGCGGCTCGGGTGCCTGCGCCGACAAGTTCCCTAGAAGCGTAGGGTAAAAACATACAAAGGAAGGAATCTAGTAGAGGAAATAACATAGCAATTGATAACAGAAATAAAGTTATATTACAAGATAACTTGTCGCAGCTCTAACAGACTGTTTTCATAACATGATTAGCAGCGACAAGGGAAAAGAAGAAATGGGCGGCCTAGTCTACGCGATCGCCCTCAACCCTCTTGATCTCGCTCACCTTGTCCACAATGGGTGCGACAAGGGCCTTGAGTGCGTCCCGATCGGCGTCTGGCGGCAAGGACTTGAGGACGTTGGTGAAGCTGAGGCCTGGATTGCGGAAGGCCACCTTCATCAGCACCTTCTGGAGAACCCCGGCGCAGATTTTGCGCGACTCGTCGGCCAGCTGCTTTGGGATCCTCTCCCGGAGCCGCTGGAGTGCCGTCGCCACGCCCTTGAAGAACAGGCTGAGCTTGGCGCTGGGTTGGAGATTCTCGTCGGAGGGATACCCAAAGTCCTCCATCCCCAGCTGCGCCAGCTCCTCGTCGATGACTGCGGCAATATTCACCAGACCCTCGGTCCAGTGCTCCACAGTATCTCTGAATGAGTTCTGGGTAACTGCGATGCTCTCCAGCAGCGCCTTGTCAGCCTTGACCTTCTCCGACAAGGTCTTCTCCCGCTCCTTGGCGGCGTCCAGCGTCTGCGTCAGCGTGGCCAGCTTCAACTCCAGGTCTGCATTGGAATCCTTGGCGGCGCTGAGCTCCTTGCCCCTCTCAGCGAGAAGACCTTGCAGCTCACCGTGGGCGGCAGCATCCTTCTCACGCTCACGCTTGAGCGCGGCAAGCTCCTCGCCGCTCTTCCCGATGTTGGCCTCCAGCTGCGCCACCTTCTCCTCCAGCTCTTTCTTGGCGGCCTCTGCGGTTGCGGCAGCGTCCTTTGCTTCCTTGAGCGCCCCGCCAAGTGCTTGCTCGCGCTCGGCGAGCTCCTCCTCGTAGCTGTCGAGGTTGGCCTTCCGCTGCACCAATTCGCCTTCTCGCGCGGACTGCTTCTCGGCGGCCAGCCTTTGTTCCTCCTCAGCTTCGGCCTTCTCGAGAAGGAAGGCCGTGCGCTCCTCGGCGAGTCGCTCCCGCTCCTGTGCCAGGGACCGGAGAGCTTCTTGATTGTGGCCCCGGAGCTCCTCCGCGCGCTTCTCCATATCAACTCCCGCCTTCGCGACAAGCGCTTCCCGGGAAGCCAGCTTGGCTTGCCGTGCGCGGTAGAGTGACAGCAGCTTCCGCAGCAGCTGCTCCTCCTCAGGCTCGCCACTGCTGCTGCTGGGCGCGTCGACCAACGACAGTCCAGCGGAGGCGAGCACCTCCTCATCGAAAGTTTCCCCCTCAACCGACGCCCTGGAGCTCGACGCCCAGGGTAGCTTGATGAAGATATTGTTGCCGGACTTCAAGTAGGCGCCGGGCTGGGGCTCCTCGGAGCCCGGCTCCGCAGCAGCGGCAGAGGGATCGGCGGTCGGCGCAGCGCCTGGCGCTCCTGCGGCCTCAGGGTCGTCAGTGCGATCGCCCGACCCCTCGCCGGCTTCTGCGGCGGCAGCCTTGGCGGCCTCCTCGCCGGCGGTCTCATCAGCACCGGCCCCTTCTTCGTTGGCGGCGGCGTCGTCAGTGCTGCCATGCGCGCCTCCCTCGCCGGCACCCTCTGTCTCCATTGGCTCAGCAGCAGATGAGTCTGAAGAACGAAGAAGGGAGAAAAATCAATCAAAAATCCAAGAGAAGAAAATCAGAAGAAGAAGAACCCAAGGGAAAGTTTTTGGACAAGTGAATTACCTGTGCCAAGATCTGCAGTTGCGGTCTCGGCCGCCGCAGGATCGACGGTGCTGCCCCTTGCCGGAGAGTTCTCCCTTGCCGGAGAGCGCTCCCTTGCCGGGGACTCCTCCCTTGGCGGCGTAGTCGAAGCAGATGGCACTTCGGGACCAGCTTCCGGGCGCTCCTGATATGGCTGCTCTGCTCCTACACAAATCAACAAGCAAGATATCAACAAAGGAAAAAGCACTCATGCGCGCCTGACAGCAGAAAACTAACTATGAACTTACGCTGGGGGCTGCGCTGGGGGCTGCTTTGAGGAGTGGTTGCCGGGTCCGTCAAGGTGGTCTCGGACCCACCCCCTGCTGACACGGTGGGGTCATCTTCGATGACAATCACCGCGGCCTTGGCCCTCTTCGCCGCTCTCTGGGCCAGCGTCCTGAAAAGAAAGGAGTCCAGATTGAAGCAAGTCAGATACAAGATAAAAACAGCAAGATTGAAGAACTACAAGAGCACCAAAGAAACTTACTCTTCTTCCTCCTCGTCGGAGCTGAGCGCGGAAAGATCGAAGTCCGGCTCCCCTCTGGTGCGGCGAGGCGGAGGAGTAGGATCCCTTGCCCGCTTGGCGGGGGCGGTGGCAGTGGCCCGGGAAGATCCCGCTCCAGTTGCCGCTGCTGCGTGAGGCGCTCCCGCGGCAACATTGCTTGCCGCGGTAGAGCGTGTCGCACGGCTCGGCGGCTGTTGACCCGGCTGCCGCCCCGCTACGTCGCGGCCCTGCGAAGACGCCTTCTTGGCGGGGCCGGGGGCTCCGCCTGCGGCAAGCTTTCTGAAGGCTCGGGCTCTTCCTCGCCGGCCTCGCTCGGCTCAGCTTCAGAGCCGGCAGGCTCTTCCTCGCCAATGAACTCCGCGCGCTCGGCGAGGTTTGCCGCCTCTGCCACCTCCGCCTCCTCCACAGTGAACCCGAACGCGCCCGCGGCAGCTGCGGCCGCAACCTCTTCCGCCCTAGTGGCGATGCGCTGCAGCTCCTCGTCGGTGGTGTCACGGGTGAGGCTCTTCTGCTCGTCAGCGCGGACCGGCACTTCTTCCAAGTTGTCGAAGAACGCTTGCACGACGTCATCCGCAGGCTCTTGCCAAGTTGGAACGATTCCGTGTGAATCGCACAACGGCATCATGGCGCGGATCCGGTCAAGCGAAGAATTATTGCACAATGGAACGACGCCCCTCGCCAGCGTGAATGGGTGCTGGGGATCGCGTTTGAACAACTCCAGGAGCATTGCATCCAGCTCCAAGACGGTGAAGTTGTAGTTGAGGCCCGGCCGCAGCCTCATGATGTCCGCCGAGTTCTTGAATTCCCAGGCGGGCCTCCCCCTCTCCTGCAGGGGGGCGATGCGGCGGCGGAGGAAATCTGCGCCTACAGCGCCTACAGTGAGCCCGGCAAGCCTGAGGCGAAGGATCCTAGTAATGGCGATCTTCAGCCTCTCGTCTTCCGGGGCCACGTTGCTCCAGTCATTGCCGCGCACTATTGGAGCTTGGCGCACGGCGGTGAAGGGCTGCGGATTCTCCTCGACGATCCAGCACCACTCCGCTCTCCACTCCTCCCACTTGCTGCGGAGCTCACCCTCCAAGTACGCCTCCTTCTTGCCGACTCTCGAGATCCAGGCGATCCCTCCGGCAAGCGGCTCTCCTCTCTCTACCCGAGGTATGAAGAAGTGGCGGAAAAGGGCAACATTGGGGTGGACTCCGACAAAGTTTTCGCACAAATGTGCGAAAACTGCCATGGTCAGAACGGCGTTGGGGGTGAAATCAAGGAGGCGGAAGCCGTAGGTGTTCATGATATCGCAGAAGAACTCCGAGAAGGGCGGGCAGAGCCCGCAATAGAAGAACAGCGCGAAGAATGGGTACCCGTTTGGAGCCAGTTCCGAAGCAGCGGCCGGGAGTACCCTCGTGCGCGGATGCGCCCGCGTCTCCGTCGCCCAAAAGAGGTAGAAGTACTCCCTCAGCTCCTTCGCGCCGAGCTGGGGGGAGAAGATCGCCCGCTCCTTCCGCAGCGCCGCGAGCCGCTGCGCCTCGGCCGACTTCACGCCCTTTCCCTTGTCGGCTTTCGGAGCCATGGCGGAGGTGGTGGGGGAGGTCGACGGCGTTGGTGATGCTGGTGGCAATGGGGGGCGGAGCGCTGCTCTCTCGGCTTCGAGAAGAAGGGGGGGAGCGGCGGAGGTTCGTGAAGATGGAGTAGTAGCAACCAGCGAGGGGGAACGAACTGCCCCTGTTTCCTCTGCTTATAAAGAGGGACGGGGCGGACGTTTCGCCCTTCCGAATAAAGAACCACCCACGATCTCTCCCACGACGCCGCATTCAACGCGTGCCGTTAGGGGAGAGCGCGGTGGATACGGAGCGAGATTCGGCGTGGCCCAGTCCGCGTGTGCCCGTGCCCTGTCTTGGGCCTGGCCCAACAGCGCTCGGCACCGTGTCTGGCCCAGGCCCGGGGGCTCCTGTCGGTGTACTAGAATAGGGGTACCCTAGTACCCCGAACTTGTGCACGGGCAGTTGCAGCACCCCGCGGCAAGGCTTGCCGGGCGAACGCCAAGATCCTCCGTGGTTCCCTTGGAGCCATTCAAGAACAAAGTATTTAAGCTCAGGAGACAAGGCCCCGGCAAGAGGAGCTTGCCGGGAAGGCCAACCAAGGCACTCCAAGGAACTTTCCGCGACGCGCCACGCGCTCCGGCAAGGCAACAAGGCCCCGGCAAGAGAAGCTTGCCGGGAAGACCAACCAAGGTACCTCGAGGCCCGGTGAGCGACAAGCTTCCGGACCCGACAAGATAACAGCAGCGGCAAGGCGCTTGCCGCAGTAGGCGGCCACTCTGTGCCCATGCTCCAGCGCATCCACCAACGTGTCGCTCAGGGGGCCTCTCCAGGCGCGCGTGGCGGGAGGCTGTGCAGCCACCGGTGCGCAGTGGCATGCGAAGCTGACAAGATCACCATCGTGGCGAACGGTGGCGCTCCTAATGGTCCCTTTCTGCACTGCTTGGGCGACTCAGACGGGCATTTAATGCCCTTGTCCCCTGCCGTCAGGGTTAGGTAGGGTGCACTGTACAAGTAACTGTACCAACCACCTCACTTTTTACATTTGTACCCTTCTCTGTGTTGCCACCTGTCGGTGACCCCTTTAGCGTATAAAAGGAGGCCCATGCGCAACATAGGAGAAGGGGGGAGGTTCGAAGGTTCGACTGGTTCGGAACCCAGAAAAACACTACGCTCTCTCTCTAGAGCAAGAACACAAGATAATCAGACAAGCAGTAGTAGGAGTGTTATCTCTCCGGAGAGCTCCGAAGCTGGCTAAACTGCTCGTGTGCTTCGCCTTGATCTGCTCTTCACGTGATCTCCGCCCCCCGCCGAACCGAAAGGGGCCCGGTCCGCCGGCCCCATAGGTGTTCGTGGATCAGTTTCCCCGACAGGGAACAACGTATATTTTTATGCGGTTTGACCGATAAAGATCTTCGTAGAATATGTAGGAGCCAATATGAGCATCCAGGTTCCACCATTGGTTATTGACCAGAGACTTGTTTCGGTCATGACTACATAGTTCTCGAACCCGTAGGGTCCGCACGCTTAACGTTCGGTGACAATCGGTATTATGAGTTTATGTGTTTGATGTACCGAAGGTTGTTCGGAGTCCCGGATGAGATCAGGAAAATGAAGAGGAGTCTTGAAATGTTCGAGACATAAAGATCGATATATTGGAAGGCTATATTCGGACATCGGAAAGGTTTTGAGTGGTTCGGTTATTTATCGGAGTACCGGAGAGTTACGGGAATTCGCCAGGGAGTATATGGGCCTTATTGGGCTTTAGGGGAGAGAGAGAGAGGGGAAGACCGCGCCCCCCAAGGCCTAGTCTGAATTGGACTAGGGGGAGGGGTTGCGCCGCCTCCTTCCTTCTCTTCTCTTTTCCCGTTCCTTTTCTCCTACTCCTACTACTTGGAAGGGGCGGAATCCTACTCCTATGGGAGTAGGACTCCCCAGGGCGCGCCATAGTAGAGGGACGGCCCTCCCCCTCCTCCACTCCTTTATATATGGGGGAGGGGGGCACCCCATAGACACACGAGTTGATCATTGATCTCTTAGCCGTGTGCGGTGCCCCCGTCCACCCTAATCCACCTCAGTCATATCATAGCGGTGCTTAGGCGAAGCCCTGTGTCGGTAACTTCATCATCACCGTCATCACGACGTTGTGCTGACGGAACTCTCCCTCGGAGCTCTACTAGATCGTGAGTTCGTGGGACATCACCGAGCTGAACGTGTGTAGATCACAGAGGTGCCGTACGTTCTGTACTAGGATCGGTCGACCGTGAAGATGTACGACTACATCAACCGCGTTTTCATAACGCTTTCGCTTACGGGCTACGGGGGTACGTGGACGACACTCTCCCCTCTCGTTGCTATGCATCACTATGATCTTGCGTGTGCGTAGGATTTTTTTGAAATTACTACATTCCCCAACAGGAATCCCTCTCCAGCGGCCATCTTCATTATCTCGGCGCTCTCCATGACAAGGAGGGAGTAGTTCACCCTTGGGGCTGAGGGTATGTACCAGTAGCTATGTGTTTGATCTCTCTCTCTCTCTCTCTCGTGTTCTTGATTTGGCACGATCTTGATGTATCGCGAGATTTGCTACTATAGTTGGATCTTCTGATGTTTCTCCCCCTCTACTCTCTTGTAATGGATTGAGTTTTCCCTTTGAAGTGATCTTATCGGATTGAGTCTTAAAGGATTTGAGAACACTTGATGTATGTCTTACATGTGCTTATCTGTGGTGACAATGGGATATTCACGTGATCTACTTGATGTATTTTTTGGTGATCAACTTGCGGGTTCAGTGACCTTGTGAACTTATGCATAGGGGTTGGCACACATTTTCATCTTGACACTCTGGTAGAAACTTTGGGGCACTCTTTGAAGTTCTTTGTGTTGGTTGAATAGATTAATCTAAGATTGTGTGATGCATATCGTATAATCATACCCACGGATACTTGAGGTGACATTGGAGTATCTAGGTGACATTAGGGCTTTGGTTGATTTGTGTCTTAAGGTGTTATTCTAGTACAAACTCTATGATAGATCGAACAGAAAGAATAGCTTCGTGTTATTTTACTACGGACTCTTGAATAGGTTGACCAGAAAGGATAACTTTTAGGTGGTTTCGTACCCTAATAATCTCTTCGTTTTTTCTCTGCTATTAGTGACTTTGGAGTGACTCTTTGTTGCATGTTGAGGGATAGTTATATGATCCAATTATGTTATTATTGTTGAGAGAACTTGCACTAGTGAAAGTATGAACCCTAGGCCTTGTTTCCTAGCATTGCAATACCGTTTAAGCTCACTTTTATCACTTGTTACCTTGCTGTTTTTATATTTAAGATTACAAAAACCTATATCTACCATCCATATTGCACTTGTATCACCATCTCTTCGCCGAACTAGTGCACCTATACAATTTACCATTGTATAGGGTGTGTTGGTGACACAAGAGACTCTTTGTTATTTGGTTGCAGGGTTGTTTGAGAGAGACCATCTTCATCCTATGCCTCCCACAGATTGATAAACCTTAGGTCATCCACTTGAGGGAAATTTTCTACTATCCTACAAACCTCTGCACTTGGAGGCCCAACAACGTCTACAAGAAGAAGGTTGTGTAGTAGACATCAGCTTCCAACTAGCAAAATTTGTACCGTCAAAATAAGGACCTCTACGGTGGTAGTTTCCCTCGCTAGATGCCATACTCCCCTAGGTTGTGAAACCAAGGCTATGATCACCAAAGCTATGGAAATCAAGGCTAATGGAGACCAAAGCTCTGATACCACTTGTAGGATCGAAATTATGTCTAGAGGGGGTGATTAGGCTACTTGACCAAATAAAAATCTATCATTTTCCCAATTTTAGTTGTGGGTAGATTTTAGCAATTATGACAGGTGAAGCAATCAACCTACACATGCAATTCTAAGAGTATAGTAGCGGAAAGTAAAACATTGCACATGAAGGTGAAGGGAACGGTTTGGACAAGGCAAACGAAATGGATACACGAAGATTTTTGGCATGGTTCCGATAGGTGGTGCTACCGTACGTCCATGTTGATGGAGAGTTCAACCCACGAAGGGTAACGGCTGCGCGAGTCCACGGAGGGCTCCACCCACAACGGGTCCACGAAGAAGCAACCTTGTCTATCCCACCATGGTCATCATTCACGAAGGACTTGCCTCAAATCTTCATGAAGTAGGCGATCTCCTTGCCCTTGGAAACTTCTTGGTTCAACTCCACATCTTGTCAGAGGCTCCCAAGTGAAACCTAACCAATCTAGCAAACACCACTCTCCAAAAGGTAATAGACGGTGTGTTGATGATGAACTCCTTGCTCTTCTGCTTCAAATGATAATCTCCCCAACACTCAACTCTCTCTCACGGATTTGGCTATGATGGAAGAAGGATTTGAGTGGAAAGAAACTTGAGGAAGACTAGAAATCAAGGCTCAAATGGTTGAATGGAATCTCTTGATCTCAACACATGAGTAGGTGGTTCTCTCTTAGAAAATGAATGATGAAAGTGTAGGCACGTTCTGATGGCTCTCCTCACTTGTGAAGAGGGGGTGGAGGGGTATATATAGCCTCCACACAAAATCCAACCGTTACACACTTTTGAATCATCTCGGTGGCACTGATTAGTAAACTCGGTGGCACCGATCTGTACAAAAATATGAACGTTAGGGATCTTGGTGGGACCGACTGGAACAACTCGGTGGGACTGATGTGCTAGGGCTTAGGGAAAACTTCATCTCGGTGGCACCGATTGCATCAACTCGGTGGGACTGAAGTGAAGCAATAAGCAACAGAGGATCAGTCAAGCCAACTAGGTGGGACCGATTGCAACATATCAGTGAGACCGAAGTGAATGCTACAAGTCACAGAGCACTGGCAAGGCCAGCTCGGAGACCGAGATTCGTATCGATGTGATTGAACTGTTAGGGTTTTGGAAGTGGCTATGTCAACATGAACTCGGTGGCTCTAGATGAGAAGTATCGGTTGGGTCGAGTTTGGAATTAGGTTTTGGACATATTTGGATGGAGAAAGTGGGTTTTGGAGCAATATCACCAAGCACTTGAGCAAGTAGACCATTAAGCAACACCTCATTCCCTTTTAATAGTATTGGCTTTCCTATGGACTCAATGTGATCTTGGATAACTAAAATAGAAATGAAGAGTCTTGAGCTTTCACCAATCCTTATCCTTATCATTTTGAGGGGTCCACATCACTAGTCCATGCCATGCCAATCATCGAACATCCTGAAATATTTATCTTGAATGGATATTAGTTCAATGAGCTATATGTTGTTATGAATTACCAAAACCACCCGGGAATTAGTTGCACTTTCAATAGATAATGAAACTAGCACTTTAAAATAGATCATACTAAACTTTTATTCGACTAAATCATGAAATAACTAAGGATCAAACTAAAAACTAGTGAAGATAATAAAAGTGACGGTGATACGATACCGGGGCATCTCCCCCAAGCTTGGAAAGAGCCAAGGGGAGTGCCCATACATGTGTACTCAAGTCTCCTTCTTTGGTGATGGTGATGATGAAGTGGTGGGCTTGTCCTCTGGCTTCCATGGCATAGGTTCACCATCACAATAAGATGCATGAGCCTTCGGAGCCCTAAAACTTGCAGCTAAACTCATACCTTTGAATCTTGCCTCGTACTCAAAATTTGGTTTTGAAGCCATAAACTTGGACTTGGAGATAATCAATGCGTTCATTGAGTTCGAAGATGATGTTCTTCATTGGCTGGCCATCCACTTTTTTGTCACGGGTGAATTCTGTGATCATGGAGTGGTTGGCATTCAGTCCACATTCCACCATCCCTTGCCACTTGAAGATCTCCTACTCCAATACATCGAGCATGGCGTCCATGATCCCCGTCTTCTTGGGACCTTGAACATCCCGGATGTGGAGCATCACCTCATGCATCTCAATGGCTTGAGGGTGCTTCATCACCTCCTGTAGGTAGGGCTTGATGACCATCTTGTAGAACTTGTGCTTGGAAGAGCCTGCTGGAGCCATGGCGATCTAGATCTTTCAGAAAAATAGCACGAACCAAGAACAAAGGATATCTCCATGATGCAGTGGTCAAACCGTCCGAGGATATATATAAATAATTTTTATCTTGGGAAAGAAGTATACCATAGGAAAAAGGAGTCAGGAAGGTTCCTGAGGGGGCCACTACCCACCAGGGCGCGCCAGGAGAGGCAAGCACGCCCTGGTTCCTAGTGGGCAACTCTCTTGCCTTCTCGCATGTTTTTTTTCTAATATTCCAAAACTCATAGAAAATATTTCTACGGAATTTTTGGAGTCCGTTTACTTACCATATCACGTACCTCTTCCTTTTCAGGGTTCTAGAGTGTTTTGGAAGGTCTCTTTTATGTATTCCTCCGGTGTCATGGTTTGTATAATGTTAGTTTCAACATTAATGGGTGTACCTGAAATATAGTGCTTAATTCTTTGTCCATTGACAAGCTTCGGATTAGCTCCAGAGCGATAAACTTCTTCAACGATATATGGTCCTTCCCACTTGGAGAGGACTTTTCCTGAAAAAAAAATATAACAAGAATTGTACAATAAAACATACTCACCCACTTTGAATTCCTGTCTTTATATTCTTTTATAATGCATCTTTTAAATTTTTCTTTGAATAATTTGGCATTTTCATAAGCTTGGGTTCTCCATTCATCTAATGAGCTGATATCAAATAACCTCTTTTCACCGGGAATTTTGAAATCATAATTGAGTTCTTTAATTGCCCAATATGTCTTATGTTCTAACTCAAGAGGCAAATGACAAGCTTTTCCATAAACCATTTTATATTGAGACATTCCCATAGGATTTTTTATAAGCTGCTCCATAGGCCCAAACTGCATCATCAAGTTTCTTAGACCAATTCTTTTGAGACCTATTGATAGTCTTTTGCAATACTAACTTTATTTCTCTATTGCTCAACTCAACTTGACCACTAGATTGAGGGTTATAAGGATATGCAATTATATGATTGAAATCATATTTAGCGAGCAATTTACGGAAAGCACCATGAATAAAATGTAAACCACCATCAATCATTAAATATCTAGGAACTCCAAATCTTGGGAAAATAACTATTTTAAGCATTTTAATGGAGGTGTTACGATCAAGACTACTAGTTGGAATAACTTCTACCCACTTAGTGACATAATCAACAGCGACCAAAATATGTGTATACCCGTTAGAAGATGGAAATGGTCCCATATAATCAAAGCCCCAAACATCAAATGCTTCAATAACAAGTGAATAATCCATAGGTATTTCCTGACGTCTACCAATATTACCAATTCTTTGACACTCATCAAAGGATAAAACAAACGTACGAGCATCCTTGAAAAGAGAGGCCAATAAAAACCAGATTGTAATACTTCATGTGCAGTTATATCTCCCGCATGATGTCCTTCATAGGCCTTGAAGTGACATTTCTGTAGGATTTATTCCTGTTCATGCTCAGGTATACAATGTCTAATAATACCATCTATTCCTTATTTATAAATATGTGAGTCTTAAGTCAAAGAAGAATTTTTTCTTTTGCTGGTATGTGAAACTAGGTGGTATAAATTTAGCAACAATGTAATTAGCATAGTCTGCATACCAAGGAGTATTACGAGAAGCATTTATGACAGCTAGTTGTTCATCGGGGAAGCTATCATCAATAGGTAGTGGGTCTAATAGGTAGTGGGTCTAGACTCCCTTCCTATCAGTGATATCCAAATCAAATTCTTGTAGCAAAAGAACTTACCTAATGAGTCTAGGTTTAGCATCTTTATTTTCCATAAGTTATTTATCATAGGCGAATACAACTGCTAAAAATATTTCTCAGTAGTAGCATAGTTTCTTTGAGCACTGTCTAGAGTTTTACTAGCACTAGTAGACCTCCCATGTGTTGCTATGGGCTACAATGCATGCATATAAATGAATCAAACAAATAATAAGGTCAAAGCTAAATTTAGTATGTTAGGTGCACGTGCATTGCCATAAGGCATCGCCTGAAGACCATAGTCTTTGGAAGGGTCTTCAAACTATTCTTTTTGGACGTCGACATAATTCATCTCCATCTCTCTCATACTCTGTGAAAACAAACAAATATATAAACACACCTTTTGTATTATCACGGGCCAACTAAGATGATCCCTCCAGACCTCTCATGCCCTCTCAATAAAACAAGTTAAAATGTCCCTTTGTGGTCCATTTCACTTCGTGATCAAGCACAAATGTGCAAATCCATAATGTTTTTTAGCAATCAAAGATTCTTTTTCTTTAAGTTTGACAACTTTGTTTAAATGATTATCGTATCCTTTACAAGACTGGAATCTGGAAATAAGGGTGGTGGTTCCCCTAGACCTCTCAGGCCCTCTCAATAAAACAAAATCGGCCTAATTCATGTGAATATACATTTGCTTCTCGCCCCCAGCGCATCATCCTCGCCCTTCTAAAGCTTGCCATAAAATTCCAGCAATCATAAGTGATAACTGCCCCTAAAGTGCGGTACTCCGACGGGTTCTCCATGGCTTGAATAATTTTCATTGAATCCCTCCACCGCAAGGGAGTGGATGTCCAATTTTCTGCTAACCTCAGGCCCATCATTAATGCTTCATCTTCCATCAATGGAATGTCCAACCTTGACCGCTTGCACCTGCATGAAGCAACATGGTTGCAGCACCCGAGCTCCAGTGCTCTCTATATTTAAACATTTTGAAATTCGTGTTTTGAAGTTTCAAAAAAAGTTGAATTTTTTCCGGAGATACATATACAAATTCCGAATACCCTTGGCAAGTTTTGGTAGAAATCTCGTTTTGTTTTTGGCTATAGAAAAAAACAAATTTCTGTTAGAATTTTCTATTTTTTGTATTTCCCAAAATACAACATATTTTTTTTCAGATTTCTACCGGGCCTTACGAATGTGTGTATATATTCACATATTTGATTTAAGATTTTTCTTAGCAACCGAAGTGTGTTTTTCAAAAAATTCAAATATCAAGAGCAGTGAAGTCCGGTAGCTGCAGGAACTTTTCGCAACGAAGCCCCCAAATAAGTCACGAATAATAGCCCATAGGCTCCGTTGCCTCCATAAATGTGAAACGAGGTGTCTTTGTTGAGTTACACACTGCCGGACGTAGATCAAGTCCATTTATGAACTTGGCATCGGTGCGCGATCCTCCCGAGCAATGGAATTTGCAACTATCGTCCTCATGCTCATCGATTAGTGAGCTAGGAGATCGTATTTTTTCCTCATGAAAATATTTCAACACTCCCACCAGATAAACCAGAAGGAAACCATTAGAAAAAATTAGAAAACTGATTAGAGGCTCTGCTTTTAGCAGCTTCCTCGTGTCAATTATCAAGTCCACCCACACTTATCCAAAGTACAAATAGAAAAAAATACAATGATATTTTCTTTCTTGGAAATGTAATGGGGATAGGATATAACCATTTTTAAATAAATAAATATGGTAATTTGGATTATTTTTATAAAGATGAACAACTTGAGCTTTTCTCTATGCATGGCTAATTAGTCAGTACTCCCTCCGTTCCTAAATGTAAGTCTTTTTAGAGATTTCACTACAAACTACATACGGATGTATATAGACATATTTTAGAGTGTAGGTTCACTCATTATGCTCCGTATGTAGTCTATAGTGGAATCTCTAAAAATACTTATATTTAGGAACGGAGGGAGTAGTTTGTTACTTGAGATGATCAAGTGGATTATTAGTAGTTTCCAAACATATAAATGATGCCATTATTAACACCTAGTCTTTAGCATAGCTTCGACCTAGATTTTGTTTTTGAGAAATTATTAAGAATTTTTTTCAAAAAGAATAGTATATATATGCGGATAGACAGTTAAGCAAGCACAAACTAAACTATTCAAAAATTTTGAAGCGTTAAATAGAATTCACAAATAATAGTAACCAACAGTTGTCTCTAAAATTTAATTCCATTGCACTATATTTCTTTAAGGGAAACACATTTAATCAAATACAGATAAAATGTCAGATAATACTATGCCATCATCTTGCAACCTATATGGACTTGAATCAGACAGCTAAAAACTTATGAAGAAGCTTTTCATCACCTCCTTGGCCTTGAGCAACCTAGCACACTGCCAAGAGAAAGGGATTAATAAGATGTGATATTTTGATCATGCTGCATAATATCATATTTAGAATTTAACCATATTTTCATTACTCTCCTAACATAGAGGAGCAAACACAAAATGTATGATTATCACTTAGAATATATCTCAGCAACAAAGCATCAGCATAATACACAGTATATTACTTGTAAAAGGGCAAACTTTGAGGCACAAAACAAAATCCTGACATGTACAATATATCAATTTAAAAAGGTAAAGTTTGAGATGCCGCAAACACCAGATGCCCATATGTAAAAATGACAAAAGGATAAATAGGAACAAATTCTACAAGCAAGATACACAATATTTGGATATATCAGTACGTTGTGTCTGTTCATTTATGATTTGTAGATAGGCAGCTGCATGATTCAAAGATCAAGCGATTGCCATTTTCAACAACATAAATTGGGGGGGGGGCACTGATATATATTCAAGTAAAGAATATAACAATGGGAGGTGAAGCTGAATCTAACAATAAAGCGAGGAAGTCCAATTGAAAGAAGAGTACACAGTTCTTTCCTTCACTAATCGCCACAAAATTTTAGCATGTTGTCTCACCTGATTTATAAATCATTTTCACACCTGACTCCTTGATCATGTCATTCATGAATAAAAAAATACATAAGCAACTCTCCGCTTCAGAACTGTACTTGGCAATTTTCCATTTTTTAAAATCATATGCTATTATGATGAACTACAAAAGGTGAAACAAATGTCTGTCCTTATCTTAAGAACCCTACACTTGATAAATTATAGGAAATATCTAGATAATCCTAAATTTAACTGAAGTTCAGGGATGCATAAGCAGCAGTAAGAATCAAGTGTGTTAACATGAGGATCCTCATGTCTCTAAAGTAATACTCCCTCTGTCCGGAAATACTTGTCGTTGAAATTAATAAATATGAATGTATCTAAAACTACAATATGTCTAGATACATTCATTTCTTTGACAAGTATTTTCAGGCGGAGGGAGTAAATTTTAAGGAAGCGCCCTACTGGGGAAAAAGATGACAGATCCAAAATTGTTGCCAATTTAGTGGCATTATTCTTTGACAAACTCAAGGTAGTAGTGCTATTTTTAGCACGTTCATATGCAAAATCATTACAATAGGTACCCTCAACATAGGTTGTAGGGAAAGTGCATATGTGATGTCGTTCCTGTTAGTTAACTATGCTTAAAGCAAAGTGACATGAATCAGATTACCTGAATTAGTAGCTGGAAGAACTGTGCCATGTACTATACAGCCTAATGTACCAGGTTGACACCTAAGAAATGGATATTTAGTGTCCATAGTTCCCTATCCAGATTAGAAAATAAAACTAAATCAAATCAAAGGTCCTCGTGCGTTGCAACGGGATGAAAAAATAGACACATGGATCATTTGCTAAAAGAGAACATCATGCTCTCATCTTCAGACCTGCTACCATGCTTCGCTTTCCTCCGGTGCAGTCTCCCTCTTTTCTCTCAACATCGCATGCTTTGCAACCGAGCAAACACCAGATTCCGAGTGCCCTCGCCGTGCATCGATGACAGCTGCAATTTGGTTTAGCGAGGCTAGTTTCTGCCCGATGACACGAGCTTTGGCGGACACACTAAATCATTTTGCGCCTATGTTTCCGCAGTTGCGAGCACGGTGACAAGCTAATCAGGAAGAGCTGAGATCGGAATAATGAGTGCCTCCTCAACTATTAGAAAGCCTTCTCAATTAAGTGCATAAAATGATATATAGAATGATAGGAGTGTCCATTACTAATAGACGTTAAGAGCATCAATTTCGCACAGATGATACCCTCAAACTTTCTATAGATTAAAGCAAATATTCCTTCAAGTCAAAGAAACTGTTATATTAAATTTTCTCATGGAGAGCTCACCACATTTTCTTCCATACTTGGTTTGAAAAGGCATTTAATATGCAATCTGCATTAGACTAAATAATTTTCTATGTTGAGCTTCCAAATCATCTCCTAAATTTAAATCCTAGACAATCTGTGAGATACTTAATGACTGGACTTCCCTGGACCTTGTACTCATACTATAGTAAAAAAAATGCCCACATGATAAATTATGACATTTGCTGGTGTGGAAAGGATAACAAAAGCTACTGCTACAACCTTGACATACGCCAGCAACAACATCCAAACACAAACAACGGGCACCTTCAGCGAGCAGAGCATGCAGCGTCTGGTCAGGGGATGTGAAGAAGCTTCACCACCATGCAACGTTGTCGATGTACACGAACCAAGCCTCATATGTTGTTTGCTCTAGGTCCATCTCTTTTGTAAATCTAAAATTGAGTTGAATTGTTGCTCTTGGTCAATGAGAGGCAAGATCCATCGAGGGTGATTGGATATGTGGGTTAGAACTTGGTCTTGAACATGGTGTCGGGACGCTGTGGACACAATCAGGGGCGCAACTGGTAGAAAGTCAAGGAGGAATCATCCGCCGAGTCCTTGTCCTATAGACAAATGATTATTAGTAAAGATTATTTCAACAACTCATTTTCTAGTGTTAGATATATACCGCAGTAAGAAAAAATATGCATAGATGTGGAATAATATCCAATCTAAAAATTTAGTTAATTTGTAAACTATTTATATTTACAGCATGATGGGGTCGAAGTTCACTAGGTTGCTCGCCTAAAAGGCAAGCGGTATGGACAAGCATGGATTTCTCGCCTAGGTGTCCTTTAGGAGCTCGGTGGCTGGAGGATCTCCAATTATCAATTGTCTCTAAGCGCAACCGGGTTCGCCTCCCGGTCACGGTCATATGCAGATCGAGATTGATCTCAAAACTCCTCAGTCATCACCATAAGTCACAACAGAAAGAACATCGCCGTACTTGAGGGCGCTGGGTCCTCGGTCTGCTTGGCCATGGGCGATGCCGACGGTGGGCTCCTTCCTGCCACATCCCTCAGTGCGGTGGAAATAGGGTGATTGTGACAACATTTTATAGGTATTTAAAATAGAGAAGCATTTGAGAGTAGCTAAAAAAAGTAACAATTGCTATGTTAATAGATTTTTTTGCTGGTGATATATACCTGAAGTCCTGAACCAACCCATGATATTGGTTGATGTCAAAAAAAGCATGATACTGTTAGTCTGCATATTTATTTCATCCCAAAAACAAAGTTCAGATGCTTGTTTTTTGTGATGACTTTGACATCTCCACAATGATGGATTTACCTTTTATGTGGCCAAAGCACTGTCAGAGTATGCATCATCTTATAACGGCACAAAAAGTATTGCGTATGTTAGAAGTTTGAATTAGGATTCAATCAAAGAACTCGGTAATAGCTGAACATAAATTAGGATAAAATTGCAATAATAATGGCCATCAATAGTTGCAACAGGAAGAGGAGGCAGATGGACAGCATGCAGGTTTACCAATAACAATGTTCACCAATAATTATTATCACCAACTATAGCTGTTTTCTGTTTGTAATAGGAATGTTTAGGAAATTAGAAGCACAGACTCACCTTCTAACACACATGAGCACACCTGCACATATGGTGCTTCCTTCTGGCCATTTTCTGGGTGGCTTCCTATCATTCCTCGAGGCACCAAGAATCATGCAGGATAGCTGCAAAAATCACACTCACAGGCAGCATCGCCACAAGCACACATAAATGCTGTCAGCGGCACACCACACGCATGCGCACGCACACACATGCACCTTCGTCAGCAAGTACAAGCAGACACTATGAGAGAGAGAGATGGAGAGAAAGTGGTGTGTGTGTCTCAGAGAGAGATGGGGATAGTACCAAATCCAAAGCGACATGCAGCCAATCAGCCAAAATTTCATCGACGGCGGCTCATGCCAGCCCGACCAAGCCCTGGACGCGGCATGCCAGCCACTCGGTCCCTAGCCCGCACTGTCGTGGATGCCTCCTGCACCGGCAGCATCCCCGAGGGGTCCACAAGCCAATGTGTGATCCGGCGCGGCAGGAGGGGCTGGCCCCGAGGAGCGGCGAGCAGGCGTGTCCATCGGACTGGAGCCTGGCCAGCGCCAGCGGCTCAGGGGATCGGTGTCGGATCCTGGACATGGTCGGCGGCGGCTCATCAATGGAATCGGTGGCGTCTCCTGAAGAAGATCGATGGCTCCCATCGAGGTAGCGTATGGATCGGCGGCGGCTTGATGTGCGAGGGCGGCGGCGAAGGGAGATCGGAGATGGGGCGGCGGCGAAGGCAGATCGGAGAAGGGGTGGCGGCAGGGAGATCGGAGACGGGGCAGCGGCGAACGACTCGTGCGTGCGAGTTCTTCAAGGGCAGGAGGAATCGCGAGGGACTGGTTAATTTTTGTAGGTTTTTCTTTGTAGATTTTTTTTCACACCATTCTTTTCAGGATCGACCAGAGGTTTGCACCTTCTGGGTGCGCGGGTCCGGGGGGAATAGCTGAACATAAATTAGGATAAAATTGCAATAATAATGGCCATCAATAGTTGCAACAGGAAGAAGAGGCAGATGGACAGCATGCAAGTTTACCAATAACAATGTTCACCAATAATTATTATCACCAACTATAGTTGTTTTCTGTTTGTAATAGGAATGTTTAGGAAATTAGAAGCACATACTCACCTTCTAACACACATGAGCACACCTGCACATATGGTGCTTCCTTCTGGCCATTTTCTGGGTGGCTTCCTATCATTCCTCGAGGCACCAAGAATCATGCAGGATAGCTGCAAAAATCACACTCACAGGCAACATCGCCACAAGCACACATAAATGCGGTCAGCGGCACACCACACACGTGCGCGCACACACACATGCACCTTCGTCAGCAAGTACAAGCAGACACTGTGAGAGAGAGAGAGACGGAGAGAAAGTGGTGTGTGTGTGTCTCAGAGAGAGATGGGGATAGTACCAAATCCAAAGCGACATGCAGCCAATCAGCCAAAATTTCATCGACGGCGGCTCACGCCAGCCCGACCAAGCCCTGGACGCGGCATGCCCAGCCGCTCGGTCCACAGCCCGCACTGTCGTGGACGCCTCCTGCACCGACAGCATCCCCGAGGGGTCCCCAAGCCGATGTGTGATCCGGCGCGGCGGGAGGGGCTGGCCCCGAGGAGCGGCGAGTAGGCGTGTCCATCGGACTGGAGCCTGGCCAGCGCCAACGGCTCAGGGGATCGGTGTCGGATCCTGGACATGGTCGGCGGCGGCTCATCAATGGGATCAGTGGCGTCTCCTGAAGAAGATCGATGGCTCCCGTGTCGAGGTAGCACATGGATCGGCGGCGGCTTGATGTGCGAGGGCGGCGGTGAAGGGAGATCGGAGATGGGGCGGCGGCGAAGGCAGATCGGAGACGTGGCGGCGGCAGGGATATCGGAGACGGGGCGGCGGCGAACGACTCGTGCGTGCGAGTGCTTCAAGGGCAGAGAATCGCGAGGGAGTGGTTAATTTTCGTAGGTGTTTCTTCATAGATTTTTTTCACACCGTTTTTTTTAGGATCGACCGGAGGTTTGCACCTTCTGGGTGCGCGGGTCAGGGGGGAATAGCTGAACATAAATTAGGATAAAATTGCAATAATAATGGCCATCAATAGTTGCAACAGGAAGAAGAGGCAGATGGACAACATGCAGGTTTACCAATAACAATGTTCACCAATAATTATTATCACCAACTATAGTTGTTTTCTGTTTGTAATAGGAATGTTTAGGAAATTAGAAGCACAGACTCACCTTCTAACACACATGAGCACACCTGCACATATGGTGCTTCCTTCTGGCCATTTTCTGGGTGGCTTCCTATCATTCCTCGAGGCACCAAGAATCATGCAGGATAGCTGCAAAAATCACACTCACAGGCAGCATCGCCACAAGCACACATAAATGCGGTCAGCGGCACACCACACACGTGCGCGCACACACACATGCACCTTCATCAGCAAGTACAAGCAGACACTATGAGAGAGAGAGAGAGACGGAGAGAAATTGGTGTGTGTGTGTCTGAGAGAGAGATGGGGATAGTACCAAATCCAAAGTGACGTGCAGCCAATCAGCCAAAATTTCATCAACGGTGGCTCACGCCAGCCCGACCAAGCCCTGGACGCGGCATGCCCAGCCACTCGGTCCCCAGCCCGCACTGTCGCGGACGCCTCCTGCACCGGCAGCATCCCCGAGGGGTCCCCAAGCCGATGCGTGATCCGGCGCGGCGGGAGGGGTTGGCCCCGAGGAGTGGCGAGCAGGCATGTCCATCGGACTGGAACCGGGCTAGCGCCAGCGGCTCAGGGGATCGGTGTCGGATCCTGGACATGGTCGGCAGCGGCTCATCAATGGGATCGGTGGCGTCACTTGAAGAAGATCGATGGCTCCCATCGAGGTAGCGCATGGATCGGCGGCGGCTTGATGTGCGAGGGCGGTGACGAAGGGAGATCGGAGATGGGGCGGCGGCGAAGGCAGATCGGACACGAGGCGGCGGCAAGGAGATCGGAGACGGGGCGCCGGCGAACGACTCGTGCGTGCGAGTGCTTCAAGGGCAGGAGGAATCGCGAGGGACTGGTTAATTTTCGTAGGTTTTTCTTCGTAGATTTTTTTCAGGATCGACCGGAGGTTTGCACCTTATGGGTGCGTGGGTCCGGGGGGAATCGCTGGGACGCGGGAGGTGGGATCGAGGACAAAAAAACCATCTCTGGTGGGACGAAAATTGACCGACGGAGACTACCAACTGCTCCATTAGGAGTAGAGATAATGGATAACATTTAATTTCTTATCAACTATTTGTCCTAGAACAGCACCAACATCATAATCGCTAGCATCACGCATAATTTCAAAATGTAAGTTACAATCAGGTGGTTGAACGATAGCTGCAGAAGTTAAGGCTTTCTTAAGTGTTTCAAAGGCTTCTACACATTCATCATCAAAAAGAAATGGAACATATTTTTGCAAGAGATTTGTAAAAGGCCTAGAAATTTTAGAGAAGTCTTTAATAAACCTTCTATAGAAACCAGCATGACCAAGGAAACTTCGAATACCTTTAATATCTTTAGGACATAGCATTTTGTCAATTACATCAACCTTAGCTTCCTCAATACCTCGTTTGGAAATTTTATGCCCCAAGACAATACCTTCATTCACCATAAAGAGGCACTTCTCCCAATTCAAGACAATATTAGTTTGTTTGCATCTCTGCAAAACTCGATCAAGGTTGCTTAAGCAATCACAAAAAGAAGTTCCGTAAACTAAAAAATCATCCATGAAAACCTCAATAATATTTTCACAAAAGTCATAGAATATAGCAGTCATACATCTTTGAAAGGTAGCAGGTACATTACATAAACCAAAAGACATACGTCTATAAGCATAAGTTGCAAAAGGACAAATAAAGGCGGTTTTCTCTTGATCCGGTTGTGATACATGTATTTGAGAGAAACCGGAATATCCATCAAGGAAACAAAAGTGGGTGTGTCCTTTGACAATCTTTCTAACATTTGATCAATAAAAGGCAAAGGGTAATGAACTTTTCTAGTTGATTTTTTTAATTTTTTGAAATCAATTACCATTCTATAGCCAGTCACAATTCTTTGTGGAATAAGTTCATTATTATCATCAGGAACACCAGTTTTACCTCCTTTCTTAGGGACACGATGTACAGGACTTACCCATCTACTATCAGCTATGGGATAGATTATACCTACTTCTAGAAGATTTAGTAGTTCAGTTCTTACCACTTCCTTCATCTTAGGATTTAATCATCGTTGATGATCCACAATTGGTTTAGCATCGGGTTCCATAATAAGCTTGTGCTGACAGAGAGTGGGACTGATGCCCTTAAGATCATCAGAGTATATCCAATAGGAGCATGCTGCTTCCTCGGAATTTTTAACAATCTCTTTTCTTCATGCTTTGTAAGGTTAGCACTAATAATAATAGGATATATCTTCTTTTCATCAAGATAAGCATATTTTAGAGTATCAGGAAATTGATTTAATTCAAACACAGGATCACCTTTAGGTGGAGGAGGGCCTCCTAGAGTTTCAATAGGAAAATTGTGTTTAAGGATAGGTTGTTGATCAAACAACATCTTATATATTTCATTTCTTTCATGCAGGTGCATATCATTTTCATGGTCTAGCAAATATTGTTCTAATGGATCAGTAGGAGGTATGGAAATAGAAGCAAGACTAATTATTTCATCCTTATTAGGGAATTCTTTATAATGAGGATGTCTACGAAACTTCGAGAAATTAAACTCATGAGACACATCACCAAAATTGACACTGACAATTTCTTTTTTGCAATCTATCTTAGCATTAACAGTGTTCAAGAAATGTCTACCAAATATTATGGGACAAAAATCATCTTGTGGAGAACCAAGAACTAGAAAATCAGTAGGGTATTTAATTTTCCCACACAAGACTTCAACATCTCTAACAATCCCAAGTGGTGCAATGGTCTCTATTTGCAAGTTTAATAGTAACATCAATATCTTCTATTTTAGCAGGTGCAAATCATTTATAATTTCTTGATATAAAGTGAAAGGGATAGCACTCACACTAGCACCAAAATCACATAATCCATAATAACAATGATCTCCTATTTTAACTCAGACAACAGGCATGCCAACAATGGGTTTATTCTTATCTTTAGTATCTGGTTTGGCAATTCTAGCAGCTTCACCATACAATTAAATAACATGCCCATCAATATTATCGACCAAGAGATCTTTAACCATAGCAATACTAGGTTCTACCTTAATTTGTTCAAAGGGTCTAGGTGCTCTAATATTACTTTTGTTAACCATGGTTGAGACTTTAGCATGTTCCTTTATCCTAACAGGAAAAGGTGGTTTTCAATGTAAGCAGTAGGCACAAGTGGGTCAACATTATAAATGATAGTTTCATCTTTAACTATAACTGGCTCCTCAATCTTTTCTTTAATAGGGGATGATATTTGAACCACTTGTCCTTAGGGAGGTCAACATGAGTAGAAAATGATTCACAAAAAGAGGCTACTATCTGAGAGTCAAGTCCATATTTAGTGCTAAACTTTTGAAAAGCATCGGTATCCATAAAAGATTTAACACAATCAAACTTAAGTGTTATACCTGACTTATTACCTTTGTCGAGTTCCCAATCTTCAGAGTTGCGTTTAATTCTTTCATGAAGGTCCCACCTAAATTCAATAGTTTTCTTCATAAAAGAGTCGGTCGAAGAAGAATCGAGCATGGTTTGATCATCCCGAGAAAGCCGAGCATAAAAATTTTGTAAGATAATTTCCCTTGAGAGCTCATGATTGGGGCATGTATACATCATGTATTTAAGCCTCGCCCAAGCTTGAACAATACTTTCTCCTTCACGAGGCTAAAAATTATATATATATATATATATAATTCCGATCATGATGAACTAGATGCATAGGATGAAACTTTTGATGAAATTCCAATTTCAATCGATTCCAATCCCAAGATCTAATATCATCACATAGCCAATACCATGTCAATGCTTTTCCCCCCAAAGATAAAGGGAAAAACTTCTATTTAACCTCATCTTTCGGTAAACCTGCAAGCTTAAATAATCCACAAACTTCAACCACATAGATTAGGTGCATATCAGGATGTAGTGTTCCATCTCCTACATAAGGATTAGCTAGCAGTTTCTCTATCATACCCGAAGGAATCTCAGAACCAATATGTTCAGTATGTGCAGTAGGTTGAGGAGCAACTCTTTGTGCTTATGGTCGAGGTGATAAGTAACAAGTAACAGTAAATTTTAGCATGTAATATATTTTTTCCTTACCAAATTCCACTCACCATAAATGCGTCACTCCCCGGAAACGGCGCCAGAAAAGAGTCTTGATGACCCACAAGTATACGGGATCAATCATAGTCCTTTCAATAAGTAAGAGTGTCGAACCCAACGAGGAGCGGAAGGAAATGACAAGCGGTTTTCAACAAGGTATTTTCTGTAGGCACTAAAATTGTTGGTAACAGATAGTTTTATAGCAAGATAATTTGTAACGAGCAAGTAATGATAATGGTAAAAAAAAGTGCAGCAAGGTATCCCAATCCTTTTTGTAGCAAAGGACAGGCTGGAACAATCTCTAATAATAGGTAAAACGTTCATGAGGACACAAGGGAATTTCATCTAGTCACTCTCATCATGTTGGTTTGATTCGCGTTCGCTACTTTGATAATTTGATATGTGGGTGGAGCGGTGCTTGGGTTCTATTCTTACTTGAACAAGCCTCCCACTTTTGATTAACCCCTCCCGCAAGCATCCGCAAGTACACAAGAAGAATTAAGATAATATCTAACCATAGCATTAAACATATGGATCCAAATCAGCCCCTTACAGAATAACGCATAAATTAGGGTTTAAGCTTCTGTCACTCTAGCAATCCATCATCTAATAACGACTACACAATGCATTCCCTTAGACCCAAAGATGGTGAAGTGTCATGTAGTCGACGTTCACATAACACCACGAAGGGAATCACAACATACACATCATCAAAATATCGAACGAATACCAAATTCACATGATTACTTATGAAAAGACTTCTCTCATGTCCTCAAGAACAAAAGCAACTACTCACAAATCATATTCATGCTCAAGATCAGAGGGATAATAAATAGCATAATGGATCTGAACATATAATCTTCCACCAAATAAACTAAAACTAGCATCAACTACAAGGTGTAATCAACACTACTAGTCACCAACAGGTACCAATCTGAGGTTTTGATACAAATATTGAACACAATAGATGAACTAGGGTTTGAGATGAGATGGTGTTGTTGAAGATGTTGATGAAGGTATCTCTGACATAGCTTTTTCAGGTCCAGAATTCCACCTTGTATATTATGAGAGAAAAGGCATTAGAATTACTCCACAAAGTGTTATATTGAAAGAAAACACTATTAATAACAGTAGGAAAACATGATGCAAAATGGACGTACTATGTTCCCAACATAATATTGACATCCTCTCTAAACCTTTGTCAATGGGAATTTGGACTCCACAAAAATATTTCCTCTTTCTTGACCTCCATGGCAATGGAACCAAGAGGATCTAGGTATTTCTTCCATGCTAGCTAACTCTTGCAATCTTGCACGATAAACATGGATACTACTTTTGGACTTTGGTTTTAAATGTGTGCGTGGAGTTAGCAACAATGGGCTTAGATAGTCAACCTTCTTACTCAAGGACGAGCAAGGTTTAAGCTTGGGGAGGTTTATGGCTCCATATTTTACACATCTTTAGAGATCATTTGTTGCACATTATCTCTGTTTATCAAGTCATATCATGTTCCATTGAGCCAATTACATGTCCATATGCATTTAATGATTTCCAGGTTTTATCCTTTTAACCGCGAGCACTACATAATATTTATTCTTTGTTAGTTTTTATCTTATTTGTCTCTGTGTGTCTTGTAGGTGTGATGGACTTCTCACGTACTTAGCACGATGGAAGGAGCTCAAACGGTGGACACCCAGGGCCTAGACTTGGCCATTTTGAAGGTGGAAAATGTCAATTTTCCAAAGTGCTCCAAACCAAGATCTAAAACCAGAAATGGATCAGCGTCGTTCATACGAATCCAACGAGCCCAAGAACGTCAAATCTGAGTTCGTATGAAGAAATGGCGACCGTTTTACCGAAGGGAGACATAACATAAGACAACCTTTCATGCGACTGCATGCGGTCGTTTCGGCGGTCGTTTGACATGCACACAACTCTGAAAGTTGCCCTTCTAGACAGGATTCTTCACCGATTTTGTCCCTTGTTCCCACAAGATCCTTGGCTCTTTACGAAGCGATTGGGGGAAGAGAAGGCTCATCTAGAGCCCTTGGATCAAAGGGGGGATGCCACATCAAGGGAGGAGGCTATGGTAGAGCTCTTATGTAAACACCTCCAATCCTAGCCGCTTCCATCATCCATCAATCATCATCATTCGCCATCTCATCTCCAAGTCCAGCCACCATCCACCACAAGAAAACCATGGTTGCAACCTTGAAGGAGATCAGAAGGGAGCTGCAACAGTGGGGCGCGGCCATGGGCCGCCGCCGCCATCATCACCATCACCATACGCACCGCCACCATCATCACCACCGTCACCATCCTTTCTTCCTCCTCCATCACGGTCTCTGTGATGGGTTGCAACAACTCTTGAACCCCCTTATATGTGATGTTATTTGAGTAATTGTTGGCTATGGGTCGGTCGGTTAGTAGGTGATTATTTGATATGTGTTGTCTAATTATGCGTGTTGCTTATTTACCTTCGGTAACCTAGAGATGGGAGATGTCCGATCCATTGGCATAGTTGGAGACATCCAACTCCCAAGGCCACACATAAAGTATATAGATGCTTGTGCAAACCGATTACCCTGCAATGTGATAGGTGAAAATATCTTGAGGGGAACACAATTATTCTAGGGGCACCAGTGGCAGAGACATGCCTAGGGCAATTAGGGCTATAGCCCTAGGCTTAGTAACAAATTGCCTTGTAATTTCTTTTTGTAAAGTATAGAAAATCATCTAAATGTATCACATAAGCTAGCTAAGCTCTAGGCCTAGCTTGATGCTAACTCCGCCACTGAGGAGCACGGTTGTCCATATAACCTAATGCCTTCGTTCGGTCCTCAAACCACGAGGACCTTAATGTCTTTGTGTTAGACGCGTCTGGTATGGGACACGAAGTAGGATGAATGAGTTATCTCAATACAATGCGTCTTGAGAGATAATGTTATGCGAGGGACCGCCCACCAAAATTAGACCACCGTATCCTATAGTGCATGTACTGACTTGGTCACAACGTGACATATTCGTAAAGCCCTAACTCAATTCCGCACCGGTACCGAACGAGACCGTACCTAGATGCCAGGAATCTCATCTAAAACATCACATACTTCTCTTCTGCTTAGTTTAGTATTTATTTTCCGTTCTCTCTATACCTTTCCCTTGCAACTTAGTTAAGTGAACTATTTCCAAACTCCAGTTTGGGTGTGAGCGTGGTTGTGTAAGTGAAGACACAACTGCGGGGATTATGGTGCCAACCTATTCGCTCCCTGTGGGATCGACAAACCTTACTTACCACGAAAGTGCTACATAGCCTTGTGCACTTGCAGGACATCAGCTAGTTCATTCTTTCAATGGATGCTAGTTCAATGGTATGTATTTGTATGTGTCGAAACTGCCATATGTTAGATAATTAGGAGTGCATGCATTGAACTACTTTGTCTAACAAATTATTTATTTGTTTAACAAATAAGGTCATGGCCAATTCCGGAGGCAACAATGAGGAGGTATACAATGTGGACATGGTCAACAAAGATCTCTTAGAGACTCAACATCATGTCATCAACAACCTGCTAGAGGCGAATGCCACGCTAAAGGCGGAGATGGGTCAGCTGCACAACAAGAGTGTTGATTTAGTAAAGAAGACAAATAAGCCGAGGGATGAGAGGGATGAGCTGATCGAGGAGAGGAATAAGCTCAAGTGGGAGAGGAGACTCCACAGGGCGGAGAGGAATGAGCTCAAGGTGGACATAACTCATTTAAAAAAAGATGGAGAGGCCAATAGAAAGAAGCTTCCCAGATGAGCGCAATCCTTGATGAAGAGTAGTTCTTTAATTAGCTAGTCCATGTTGAGTTGATGGGTAAATTTTGTGAAGTTTAACATGTTAAGTACTTGATGAGTATCTTGTGTTGATGAGTATCTATTGAGTAACTAGCTAGTAACTTTTATGAAGTTTAACTTTTGAAGTAAAATATATTTTTATTACAAAAAAACAATTTGCTGGCGTCAGCTAACAAAGAACGACAGTGTTAAGATAAACTTACTATTGGCGTTGGCCATGTGGCACGCCATATGCACACAGAATCTGCTGACGTGTGCTCCAACGCCACCATTATTTGTTAACAATGGCGTCATATTGGCGGCATCGGTTGTCCACGCTAGCAAGGCCATTTTTGCCACACCATAGTTGGGATTTTGTGCACTAGTGGTAGCTAATCATGGAACCTAATCGACTGCAACAAGACTAAAAGCAAACACTCAAGAATGATGACCTCACCTGGAGGCCGTGAAGCTTCCTGTCTTGGCTAAAGCAACAGGGGCAGCAATCTGATCCTTGGATAGTGGTTTTTTGAGGGTGAGTCTGTATCTCTCGAGGGTCTCCTCTTCCACTTCCTCACCTGGCTCTGCGATGGCCAGTCCGCGCTTGCCCACCGAGATTCGACGAGCGAGGTAGACCGATGTGTTGCCACCTGCAAGAATGATGACCTTCCTCCCCTGGATGTGGTTGCTTCGATGAGAGGGGGTAGTTGGCCACCTCTTGGCTCTTGATGGGAGGAGCGCCGGTGAAGGGGGTATGGTGATGTGTTGCATCAGATGACTGAGAGGTGAATCGAGCATCGCGGTTGCCTCCTGGTCAATTCTACGAGAAGGCACTAGATCATCCAACATTTCCTATACGACACCTTAAGCACCTGGTTCTTCAGTTTACGCAAACCCGTGCACACCCCCTCTCTGCATTGGCTTGACCCATTTCCCCTTTCTTTTTCTATTTTAAACTCTAAAAAAGAGGCGAGAGATGGGTTTCAATAGCTAACCTCGTGGTATTGTGCTAGCTACGGTAGCCAACTAGACAACTCACACCGATGTGATTAGGTACATCCTTTTTCTTCTTTTCTTCTTTCTGCTTTCTTCTTTTCTTTTTCATTTTTAAATGCGTGAAATTTTTCTATGAAAATAGATGAACTTTTTTCAAAAAAAAAATTCAAATTCATGAACATCTTTTGTGAAAATCGATTATGTTGTTTAATTCATGATTTTTACGAAAATCGATGAACTTTTTATAATCTATGAATTGTATTTAAAAATAGATTTGTAAATTTGATGAACTCTTTCCATTTTTTTCAACTTCTCTTAAATTTTGTCAAAAAAATTCAAAATTGATGATTTTTTTTAAAAATTCGATCATTTTTTGAAAAATCGTGAACCTTTTTTTGAAAAAGTCAACGGTCAATACCAACTCAACATGTCAAGGCATCCAGTCATCTGTGCACTGCAGCGAGCCATATGTTGTTTCAAACGGTCGCAGTGAAGCACCTCCACCTGCTCACGTTGGTGGGCAGGCCCAACGCGGTGCATCAGTGAGCGCCGGTTCCTCTGAGTGGCGCTTTAGGCGCCACATAGGAGGGAAAATTCTATGTGACACACGTTGCGTCAAGTTGTTGAGCTTTTGCACAGAGGCTCACGGGCGAGGGATGATCTGGGCCGGTCCGCCCATCGCTTCTGCCATCCCGGTTTTGGTAACCTTCCAGGAGGTTTCTGGACCAGTTTTTCCGGTTTTGGGGACTTTCTATAAGGTTCCTGGACCGTGTTTTTGCTGTCTCAATTTCCTTTTTTCTTTTGTCTTTTTTGTTTTTATTTCAAAAATAATCATGTTTCTTGGAAATTCTTCACATATTTATAAAAAAGTTCGCATTTACAAAAATCTGGCAGTTTAAAAAATTCTCATTTTTTTCAAAAAATATTTGCTTTTCCAAAAATTGTTCACGTTTTCAAATTTCTTCTGCAGTTTCAAGAAATGTTCGCATTTAAAAAAATCTTTTCCTTTTCCATATTTCTGATTCTTTACTTCATTTTTTCTATTTCTTTGTAATTCCTTTTTCTTCTCTTTCTTGTTCTTAAGAATTTATAATTTCGTTCAAAAATTCAAAAAAAGTTCAGAAGTTCAAAAAATATTCCTGTTATTATCTTTTGTTCACAAATTCAAAAAACAATTCTCCTATTTTTTAAACGTTTGCATATTTAGGAAAATGTTCACATTTCAAATATTGTTCGTAATTTCAGAGAAATGTTCGCGTTTTCAAATTTTGTTCAGAAGTTTTAAAACAATGTTCCTATTTGAAAATTCAGTCGAAAATTTAAGAAAAATGTTCATATTTCCAAATTTCGTTCGGTAGTTTCTGATTTTTTTTCCATTTCCAAATTTGTTTGCAATTTTCAAAAATATGTCTGTTTCTAATTTTTTTTGGGAGTTCAAAATATTGTTTCCATTTCAAAATTTGTTCGCAATATCAAAAAATAATATGTCTGTTTCTAATTTTGTTTGGGAGTTTAAAAACATGTTCGCAAAATTTAAAAATGTTTACATTTTCCAATTTTGTTCAGGAGTTTCCAAATTTTTTTAAAAATTCAAGTATCCAATTTTTTTTGGAATTTGAAAAACGTTCATCTTCTTTCTTATTTGTTTTTTCTTCTTATTTTCTCCTATTCCTTCTTCCTTTTATCAGAATATTTCACAGTTTTAAAAAACGTTCTTGGTTTCATAAAAACTTTTCTTGTTATTCAAAAAATGTTTGAAAATTTAACAAATGATTTCATTTTCAAATTTTGTTCTGAGTTTGAAAATATGTTGTTTTTTCACAAATTGTCAGGATTCCAAAAATATTCGCATTTCCAAATTTTTTGTTCACAGTTTCATAAAATGTTCCCATTAACAAAAATTTGTCCACATATTAAGAAATGTTTTTGATTTTTAGAAAATTGTTCATTTTATCCAAAAGAATTGTTCACATGTTCAAAATATGTGCGCAGTTTTTATTTTGCTTCTCAAATTTGAAAAGTGATTGCTTTTTTAAAAGACTTTTCCAAAATAATGTTCGTGTTCGTATTTGACAAAATGTTCGGATCTACATTACCAGTTCGCGCGCCATAGTAAAACAGGATGGGCCGGCCCAGCTTAGAGCAAGTACGAACGAACGCATGTGATAATTCCATGAAAATGTTATAAGCGCCCGTGACTGCCAGGGATCGAACCAAAGACCTCGCAACAACTAACTACGTACCTAGCCACTATACTACCTGTGACTTCATGTCCAAGATGGCATCCGAATTGATGTGAACTATCAGCCTCGATAGAATTCAACTTATGTTCAAATTTCAAACGTGATTTCTATGGGAAAAATAAATTTATCCAGCAACACCAACATTTTTCAAAGAAAAAGGAACAAAATTTATTAACTAAATGTTGTTTGAACTTACGAACATTTTCTTAGTAACGTGAACATGTCTTGAAAAAAATGTTAAGTAATTGAAAAGTTGAACATTTTTTGAGAATAACGAACACTTTTCCAAAATCGTGAACATTTTTTGTATTTGCGAACAAAATTTGAAAACTTGATTTATTTTAATTTCTGAATAAATTTGGAAGGCTGAAACATTATACAAAGTTCCCAAACATTTTTTAGATTTATGAAAAAACATTCAAACATTTTTTAAATTCCAATACTATTTTTGAATTTCAGAAAGAATTTTCGAAACATGAGCAATTTAAATTTTTTTGAACAAAATTAGAAACTCAAAACATTTTATCAAGTTTCTGAACATTTTCTGAAATTGTGAACAAATTTTCCAAACATGAACATTTTCAAAATTTATGAACAATTTTTTAATGGGAACGTTTTTTGAAATTCCCCAAAGTTTCGAAATTTGTGAACAAAAACTTAAAATGTTCACATTTTTCAAATTTCTGAACATTTGTTGAAAAATAAAATAAAAAGAGAAACATAAAAGGGAAAACCCGAAAAATAAATCACAAATGGAAAAAGAATAAAAAATCCGGTTCAAAGAATCTTTTGGAAGGTTCCCAAAACCCATAAAACCAGACAAAACTGCTAGAAGGTTCCTAAAGCCGAATCACGTAATTGGGCCGGTCCAGTGCATGCGATCCCGCTAGTTTGCTCGACATTATTATGACGCCAACGAGCGTCCCATAGGGCAACTCCCACATATAGATAGGAACACCTAGAGTTTTGTTTTTTTTTTTGAGAAAGATAGGAACAGCCAGATCGTCCAACGGAGCAGGGTTGCGTTGAATCTGTCGGCTGGGCTAGGGAGGCCCAACGGCTCTAGGTCCGACTGGGATCCTGGCTCCGTGCGAGGGAGCCTAAAAAAACAGCGAGGGGACCGAGTCAAGATAGGCAGATAGCCATCCCCAGTGGGGTTCCGGCCTAGCCGTTTCTCTGCTGAGGCCTCACGTTGCAGCTCTTAAGCAGGCAAAGCAGCAACACATTTGGAGAAACTGGAGGAGCGTGTTGCTCATCAATCATCAAGACGGCCTCTGCAGAGCTGCAACGTGAGGCCTCTGCAGAGCTGCAACGTGAGGCCTCTGCAGAGGAACGGCTAGGCCAGCCTCCGACACTGATTAGCTGCGTGCACACGCATCTCACGTAGCCAGCCCCCTCTCTCTCTCTCTCTCTCTCTCTCTCTCTTCCCCCCCCCCCCCCGCCCCCCCCCCCCAATCCCTATGCTTTCCCTACATGACCTTGCCAAGTTTTTCCCATCCTCATCTCCTAGATCTGATATTTTTTGATTCAAATATTTGCCGTGTTCCACTTCCACAACAACCTGGTCAGCTCGTCATGCTACAGCCACCGTAATTTGCATCTTAAATTATGTTAATGCATGTAGGCCCTCTTTTGGAGCCGGGAAAGTGCAGTGGACTGCTGAGATATCTCTTTTTTGGTTACATATACATCGCAGCTTTCATGGTAATATTTAGCTGATCAGGATTTTTCAGTTTTTTGTCATCCTGGAATGACACAAAAATCTGAAGGTAAACCGTACACCTCTCTGTTTCCTGCCAATGATTTATATGTAGCTTAAAAGTGATGATTTTTTGGCAAACGTTTTCATTCGTACAATTTTCTTACAATCTAAAGTTATTTGATGCACTTTAGCTACTTTTCAGTGGGCGGATTTTTTTCATTTTGGGTCAGTCGAATTTTTGGCCGTTGGATTTGTGGTTTGAGATTTGCGTTTTTTTTCTGTTCTGTTTTCGGTGGTCAGTTGGGCCTAGGTGGAATCGACTGAGTGTTCTTATGGGTCAATGGGTTTTGTTGATTGGGCTCGCTATGCCTCGCGGGCACCCTTTATCTATTTGTGCACGCTCGTTAACAGGCTTGGAGCCCAGTCCGCTTATGGTATCCCGAGCATCGGCCGTTCTCTTCTTATCTCTTTGCTTTGTGGAATTTTGTCAGCCAGTTTCCCGTCGGCTCTCAGTCTTTCTTCGCTTCGTGTCTTTTGCTCATCTTCTGTAGAGCTAGGGTTTGTCGGCTTGTTTATCTGTTGTGCGTCTTTCCTCTATGCTCTCTTTCTTGTTAGATCCGTTCTAGGGTTTGAAGTTACTGAGGTGGTTCTTCTTTTCTATTTTGCTGTTGTGTTTGCAGGATTCATAACTCGAGGATTTTCTTGCTTCGGGGATTTACCTTGGTGCATTTACTCCTTTCCAGGTACTTTTTCCTTCTCTTGAATCTTCTCTTTGTAATGTTTTAGGGTGGTGTTGAATTTTTTTGTTAGGGTTTCTTGTTTTTGATGCTTTTTGGTTTGTGTTTCTGTAATCTTTAGATTTGCTCTAATGTTTGCCTGATTAGGGTGACCAGGTTAGGGTTCTTGTTGTTTCGTGGTAGTACGATTAGGTGGTTAGTGTTCTATTTTGTATATGATGCTTCGGTTAGTGTTTTTTGTATTCTTCAGATTTGATCTATTTTTCGTCTCATTAGTGTTTACTTTTAGATTTGTGTTTTTGGTGGTAGTAGGAGTAGTATGGCTAGGGTTCTTTTGTCTGCTTTGGGTAAGTTCAGATTTTTTGTGTATTTGGTGGTAGTAGGAGAAGTATGTTCAGGGTTATTTTGAATGGTTAGGCTTAGTTAAGATTTATTTGTGTATTTGGTGGTAGTTTGAGTAGTACGGTTAGGGTTCTTTTGATTTGTTAGGGTAAGTTGAGATTTGCTATAATGTGTGCTTGTTAATGATTTTTTGGTCAATCTTTTTATGTGTATCTGTTCAAAGATGATATCTTTTATGTGTATTTAGTTAATCTAGTGCTATCTCTTAGGTTTTCCCTACTGATGCAGTTGTAGTTTTGGCACTTTTTTTGCTAGTTTGTCAATGTTTATTTAAGCATGAGTATTGATGAATTTCCAATGTAAGCATGAGTATTACTTGTATTGATTTCCAATGTAAGCATGCGTATTGATGAATTTTAGGGAGGTTTGTTTCTATAATTCAGTTCTTTTGATCTTATCTATCTGCAGTAGGGATTCATTTTTAGAGATTTCCTTTTATCTGTTATATAGCATGCTATAATTAGAATATTGTTTATATTTTGTAACAAATTAAACACAATTTCATCTAGTTTGTGCAACGTTGCTATGTCATGTTGTGTATTTAGATAAATTTGGTAGGATTTTCTACTTTTTCATTTTGTACTGTATGTTGTTAAATCCCTCTTTATATTTTGCTTAGAGTTCACATGTGCAATTTGCGAAGGGTGGTCTTGTAAATTAGGTAGATTTTAAGCTTCATAATTAATGCATGTCATATATATTCATAATTAGATAGATTTTAATATCATGTTAAACACATTTTCTATCTCTTTGCTTATCTGCCATTTGTGAAATTTTTGTGAATGGTGTGCGTGAATGTTTTCACCCTTTAAACAATGTTTCTATTTTGTATCTATCCATGATATTATTCCTCTTGCTATTGAGCAGTTTATGCAAGTTTTAGTTGTAATTATGAATTTTAGTGAGGTTTTTTGTATTTCTCTTCCTTGAAGATATCTATCTAGAGTAGGAATTCATTTCTTGAGGTTTCTTTCTTAGGTTTTGTGCATTTGTAGGTTGTCCAACTTTTCTTATACCCCTGTTCTGTAATTACAGATATAATGTGATAAAGATGGTTAGAAATATAATTGGGTAATTACATAAAATTTTCTTTTTATATAACCCTTTTTTTGTAGCTATGGTTTGCCCCGTGTGTCATTGTCCGGGTGCTCCTTGCCTGCCTGTGCCAGCTGAAGCAGTTCCTCAAGTTTTTGATGCTATCCTTGATGAGAATTGCTTCAGGAGGATGGTGCGTGGTATTAATTATTTGTTTTATATCTTGACTAATTTTGTAGATAGTAGTGTATGTGCTTGTAATAATCAGTGAAATAGCATGTATGTATCATCATGGCTAATATGATTTTTTTTCAGATTTACTACTTGAATACATAAAATAGGTTTTTGTTGTTCTTATGGGTGTACTTATAGTCGTGTTCATGCATTTTTCTACTTGCAGTATTGAGAATGCTATAGTTAGTCTTAGCTAGGTCTTTGCAAGTACATCCTTTCTCTTTTTGAAAGTGTTTTTTTTATGTTTTCTTATTTTTTTACTTATAGTAGTTTTTGATATGTGAAATAGGTTCTTGCTATTCTTATAGCTATATTTTATAATCATGTTCATGAAGGAAATATGCCCTAGAGGCAATAATAAAGTTATTATTTATTTCCTTATATCATGATAAATGTTTATTATTCATGCTAGAATTGTATTAACCGGAAACATATTACATGTGTGAATACATAAACAAACATAATGTCACTAGTATGTCTCAACTTGACTAGCTCGTTAATCAAAGATGGTTAAGTTTCCTAACCATAGACATGAGTTGTTATTTGATTAATGGGATCACATCATTAGGAGAATGATGTGATTGACTTGACCCATTCCGTTAGCTTAGCACTTGATCGTTTAGTATGTTGCTATTGCTTTCTTCATGACTTATACAAAGTTCCTATAACTATGAGATTATGTAACTCCCGTTTACTGGAGGAACACTTTGTGTGCTACCAAACGTCACAACGTAACTGGGTGATTATAAAGGAGCTCTACAGGTGTCTCCAAAGGTACATGTTGAATTGGCGTATTTCGAGATTAGGTTTTGTCACTCCGATTGTCGGAGAGGTATCTCTGGGCCCTCTCAGTAATGCACTTCACTATAAGACTTGCAAACAATGTAGCTAATGAGTTAGTTACGGAATGATGCATTACGTAACGAGTAAAGAGACTTGCCGGTAACGAGATTGAACTAGGTATTAGATACCGACGATCGAATCTCGAGCAAGTAACATACCGATGACAAAGGGAACAACGTATGTTGTTATGTGGTTTGACCGATAAAGATCTTCGTAGAATATGTAGGAGCCAATATGAGCATCCAGGTTCCGCTATTGGTTATTGACCGAAAACTGTTCTAGGTCATGTCTACATAGTTCTCAAACCCACAGGGTCCACACGCTTAACGTTACGATGACAGTTATATTATGAGTTTATAGTGTTTGATATACCGAAGGTTGTTCGGAGTCCCGGATGTGATCACGGAAATGATGAGGAGTCTCGAAATGGTCGAGACATAAAGATTGATATATTGGAAGCCTATATTTGGATATCAGAATCGTTCCGGGTGAAATCGGGATTTTACCAGAGTACCGGGGGGTTACCGGAACCCCCCCGGGGGTTAATGGGCCTACATGGGCCCTAAGGGAGAAGAAGAGGGCCGGCCAGGGCAGGCTGCGCGCCCCTCCCCCCTAGTCCGAATAGGACAAGGAAGGGGGGGGGGCCTTTTTCTCTTTTCCCCTTCCCCCTTCCTTCTCCAACAAGGCAAGAGGGGGGAGTCCTACTCCCGGTGGGAGTAGGACTCCTCCAGGCGCACCCCTAGGGGCCGGCCGCACCTCCCCCTCCGTCCTTTATATATGGGGGCAGGGGGGCACCTCATGACACACAAGTTGATCTTCGTGATCGTTCCTTAGCCGTGTGCGGTGCCCCCTCCACCATATTCCACCTCAGTCATATCGTAGCGGTGCTTAGGCGAAGCCCTTCGTCGGTAGAACATCATCACCGTCACCACACCGTCGTGGCTATGGAACTCTTCCCCGACACCCTGCTGGATCAGTGTCCGGGGATCGTCATCGAGCTGAACGTGTGCTGAACTCGGAGGTGCCGTACGTTCGGTACTTGGATCGGTTGGATCATGAAGACGTACGAGTACATCAACCGCGTTGTTATAACGCTTCCGCTTTTGGTCTACGAGGGTACATGGACAACACTCTCCCCTCTTGTTGCTATGCATCACCATGTTCTTGCGTGTGCGTAGGAATTTTTTTGAAATTACTACGTTCCCCAACAGTGGCATCCGAGCCTAGGTTTTATGCGTTGATGTTATATGCACGAGTAGAACACAAGTGAGTTGTGGGCGATACAAGTCATACTGCTTACCAGCATGTCATACTTTGGTTCGGCGGTATTGTTGGATGAAGCGGCCCAGACTGACATTACGCGTACGCTTACGCGAGACTGGTTCTACCGACGTGCTTTGCACACAGGTGGCTGGCGGGTGTCAGTTTCTCCAACTTTAGTTGAACCGAGTGTGGCTACGCCCTGTCCTTGAGAAGGTTAAAACATCACTAACTTGACAAACTATCGTTGTGGTTTTGATGCATAGGTAAGAACGGTTCTTGCTCAGCCCGTAGCAGCCACGTAAAACTTGCAACAACAAAGTAGAGGACGTCTAACTTGTTTTTGCAGCGCATGTTGTGATGTGATATGGTCAAGATGTGATGCTATATTTTATTGTATGAGATGATCATGTTTTGTAACCGAAGTTATCGGCAACTGGCAGGAGCCATATGGTTGTCGCTTTATTGTATGAAATGCAAACGCCCTGTAATTGCTTTACTTTATCACTAAGCGGTAGAGATAGTCGTAGAAGCAATAGATGGCGAAACGACAACGATGCTACGATGGAGATCAAGGTGTCGCGTCGGTGACGATGGTGATCACGACGGTGCTTTGGAGATGGAGATCACAAGCAGAAGATGATGATGGCCATATCATATCACTTATATTGATTGCATGTGATGTTTATCCTTTATGCATATTATCTTTCTTTGATTGACGGTAGCATTTTAAGATGATCTCCCACTAATTATCAAGAAGTGTTGTCCCTGAGTATGCACCGTTGCAAAAGTTCTTCGTGCTGAGACACCACATGATGATCGGGTGTGATAGGCTCTACGTTCAAATACAACTGGTGCAAAACAGTTGCACACGCGGAATACTCAGGTTAAACTTGACGAGCCTAGCATATACAGATATGGTCTCGGAACATGGAGACCGAAAGGTCGAACGTGAATCATATAGTAGATATGATCAACATAGTGATGTTCACCATTGAAACTACTCCATCTCACGTGATGATTGGACATGGTTTAGTTGCTTTGGATCATGTGACCACTTAGATGACTAGAGAGATGTCTGTCTAAGTGGGAGTTCTTAAGTAATATTATTAATTGAACTTAAATTTATCATGAACTTAGTACCTGATAGTATTTTGCTTGTCTATCTTTATTGTAGATAGATGGCTCGTGCTATTGTTCCATTGAATTTTAATGCGTTCCTTGAGAAAGCTAAGTTGAAAGATGATGGTAGCAATTACACGGACTGGGTCCGTAACCTGAGGATTATCCTCATTGCTGCACAGACGAATTACATCCTGGAAGCACCGCTGGGTGCCAGGCCTGCTGCAGATGCAACTGACGATGTTAAGAATGTCTGGCAGAGCAAACCTGATGACTACTCGATATTTCAGTTTGCCATGCTTTACGGCTCGGAACCGGGTCTTCAACGATGTTTTGAACGTCATGGAGCATATGAGATGTTCCATGAGTTGAAGATAATATTTCAAGCAAATGCCCGGATTGAGAGATATGAAGTCTCCAATAAGTTCTATAGCTGTAAGATGGAGGAGAATAGTTCTGTCAGTGAACATATACTCAAAATGTCTGGGTATAATAATCACTTGATTCAACTGGGAGTTAATCTTCCGGATGATAGCGTCATTGACAGAATTCTCCAATCACTGCCACCAAGCTACAAGAGCTTTGTGATGAACTATAATATGCAAGGGATGGAAAAGACTATTCCCGAGCTCTTCGCGATGCTAAAAGCTGTGGAGGTAGAAATCAAGAAGGAGCATCAAGTGTTGATGGTCAATAAGACCACTAGTTTCAAGAAAAAGGGCAAAGGGAAGAAGAAGGGGAACTTCAAGAAGAACAACAAACAAGTTGCTGCTCAAGAGAAGAAACCCAAGTCTGGACCTAAGCCTGAGACTGAGTGCTTCTACTGCAAGCAGACTAGACACTGGAAGCAGAACTGCCCCAAGTATTTGGCGGATAAGAAGGATGGCAAAGTGAACAAAGGTATATGTGATATACATGTTATTGATGTGTACCTTATTAATGCTCGCAGTAGCACCTGGGTATTTGATACTGGTTCTGTTGCTAATATTTGCAACTCGAAATAGGGACTACGGATTAAGCGAAGATTGGCTAAGGAAGAGGTGACGATGCGCGTGGGAAATGGTTCCAAAGTCGATGTGATCGCGGTCGGCACGCTACCTCTACATCTACCATCGGGATTAGTATTAGACCTAAATAATTGTTATTTGGTGCCAACGTTAAGCATGAACATTATATCTGGATCTTGTTTGATGCGAGACGGTTATTCATTTACATCAGAGAATAATGGTTGTTCTATTTATACGAGTAATATCTTTTATGGTCATGCACCCTTGAAGAGTGGTCTATTTGTATTGAATCTCGATAGTAGTGATACACATATTCATAATGTTGAAGCCAAAATATGCAGAGTTGATAATGATAGTGCAACTTATTTGTGGCAATACCGTTTAGGTCATATCGGTGTAAAGCGCATGAAGAAACTCCATACTGATGGACTTCTGGAATCACTTGATTATGAATCACTTGGTACTTGCGAACCGTGCCTCATGGGCAAGATGACTAAAACGCCGTTCTCCGGAACTATGGAGCGAGCAACTGATTTATTGGAAATCATACATACTGATGTATGTGGTCCAATGAATATTAAAGCTCGCGGCGGGTATCGTTATTTTCTCACCTTCACAGATGATTTGAGCAGATATGGGTATATCTACTTGATGAAACACAAGTCTGAAACATTTGAAAAGTTCAAAGAATTTCAGAGTGAAGTGGAAAATCATCGTAACAAGAAAATAAAATTTCTATGATCTGATCGTGGAGGAGAATATTTGAGTTAAGAGTTTGGTTTACATTTGAAACAATACGGAATAGTTTCGCAACTCACGCCACCCGGAACACCACAACGAAATGGTGTGTCCGAACGTCGTAATCGTACTTTACTCGATATGGTGCGATCTATGATGTCTCTTACTGATTTACCGCTATCATATTGGGGTTATGCTTTAGAGGCGGCCGCATTCACATTAAATAGGGCACCATCAAAATCCGTTGAGACGACGCCTTATGAACTATGGTTTGGCAAGAAACCAAAGTTGTCGTTTCTTAAAGTTTGGGGCTGCAATTTTTATGTGAAGAAACTTCAACCAGATAAGCTCGAACCCAAATCGGAGAAATGTGTCTTCATAGGATACCAAAAAGAGACTATTGGGTACACCTTCTATCACAAATCTGAGGGCAAGATTTTCGTTGCTAAAATCGGATCCTTTCTAGAGAAAGAGTTTCTCTCGAAAGAAGTGAGTGGGAGGAAAGTAGAACTTGATGAGGTAACTGTACCTGCTCCCTTATTAGAAAGTAGTTCTTCACAATAACCGGTTCCTGTGACAACTACACCAATCAGTGAGGAAGCTAATGATATTGATCATCAAACTTCAGATCAAGTTACTACTAAACCTCGTAGGTCTACCAGAGTAAGATCCGCACCAGAGTGGTACAGCAATCCTATTCTGGAAGTCATGTTACTTGACCATGGCGAACCTACGAACTATGAGGAAGCGATGATGAGCCCAGATTTCGCTAAATGGCTTGAGGCCATGAAATCTGAGATGGGATCCATGTATGAAAACAAAGTATGGACTTTGTTGACTTGCCCGATGATCGGCAAGCCATCGAAAATAAATGGATCTTCAAGAAGAAGATTGACGCTGATGGTAATACAACTGTCTACAAAGCTCGACTTGTTGCGAAAGGTTTTCGACAAGTTCAAGGAGTTGACTACGATGAGACTTTCTCACCCGTAGCGATGCTTAAGTCTGTCCGAATGATGTTAGCAATTGCCGCATTTTATGATTATGAAATTTGGCAAATGGATGTCAAAGCTGCATTCCTGAATGGATTTCTGGAAGAAGAGTTGTATATGATGCAACCAGAAGGTTTTGCCGATCCAAAAAGTGCTAACAAAGTGTGCAAGCTCCAGCAATCCATTTTTGGACTAGTGCAAGCATCTCGGAGTTGGAATAAACGCTTTGATAGTGTGATCAAAGCATATGGTTTTATACAGACTTTTGGAGAAGCCTATATTTACAAGAAAGTGAGTGGGAGCTCTGTAGCATTTCTGATATTATATGTAGATGACATATTGTTAATTGGAAATGATATAGAATTTCTGGATAGCATAAAGGGATACTTGAATAAAAGTTTTTCAATGAAAGACCTAGGTGAAGCTGCTTACATATTGGGCATCAAGATCTATAGAGATAGATCAAGACGCTTAATTGGACTTTCACAAAGCACATACCTTGATAAAGTTTTGAAAAAGTTCAAAATGGATCAGGCAAAGAAAGGGTTCTTGCCTGTATTACAAGGTGTGAAGTTGAGTCAGACTCAATGCCCGACCACAGTAGAGGATAGAGAGAAAATGAAAGATGTTCCCTATGCTTCAGCCATAGGATCTATCATGTTTGCAATGCTGTGTACCAGACCTGATGTACACTTAGCAATAAGTTTAGCAGGGAGGTACCAAAGTAATCCAGGAGTGGATCACTGGACAGCGGTCAAGAATATCCAGAAATACCTGAAAAGGACTAAGGATATGTTTCTCGTTTATGGAGGTGACAAAGAGCTAGTCGTAAATGGTTATGTCGATGCAAGCTTTGACACTGATCAAGACGATTCTAAATCGCAAACCGGATACGTGTTTATATTGAACGGTGGAGCTGTCAGTTGGTGCAGTTCTAAACAAAGCGTCATGGCGGGATCTACATGCGAAGCGGAGTACATAGATGCTTTGGAAGCAACAAATGAAGGAGTCTGGATGAAGGAGTTCATTTCCGATCTAGGTGTCATACCTAGTGCATCGGGACCAATGAAGATCTTCTGTGACAATACTGGTTCAATTACCTTGGCAAAGGAATCCAGATTTCACAAGAGGACCAAGCATATCAAAAGACGCTTCAATTCCATCCGGGACCAAGTCCAGGTGGGAGACATAGAGATTTGCAAGATACATATGGATCTGAATGTTGCAGACCCGTTGACTAAGCCTCTTCCACGAGCAAAACATGATCAACACCAAGACTCCATGGGTGTTAGAATCATTACTATGTAATCTAGATTATTGACTCTAGTGCAAGTGGGAGACTGAAGGAAATATGCCCTAGAGGCGATAATAAAGTTATTATTTATTTCCTTATATCATGATAAATGTTTATTGTTCATGCTAGAATTGTATTAACCGGAAACATATTACATGTGTGAATACATAGACAAACATAATGTCACTAGTATGCCTCTACTTGACTACCTCGTTAATCAAAGATGGTTAAGTTTCCTAACCATAGACATGAGTTGTTATTTGATTAATGGGATCACATCATTAGGAGAATGATGTGATTGACTTGACCCATTCCATTAGCTTAGCACTTGATCGTTTAGTATGTTGCTATTGCTTTCTTCATGACTTATACAAAGTTCCTATAACTATGAGATTATGCAACTCCCGTTTACTGGAGGAACACTTTGTGTGCTACCAAACGTCACAACGTAACTGGGTGATTATAAAGGAGCTCTACAGGTGTCTCCAAAGGTACATGTTGAATTGGCATATTTCGAGATTAGGTTTTGTCACTCCGATTGTCGGAGAGGTGTCTCTGGGCCCTCTCGGTAATGCACATCACTATAAGCCTTGCAAGCAATGTAGCTAATGAGTTAGTTACGGAATGATACATTACGTAACGAGTAAAGAGACTTGCCGGTAACAAGATTGAACTAGGTATTGGATACCGACGATCGAATCTCGAGCAAGTAACATACCGATGACGAAGGGAACAACATATGTTGTTATACGGTTTGACCGATAAAGATCTTCATAGAATATGTAGGAGCCAATATGAGCATCCAGGTTCCACTATTGGTTATTGACCGGAAACTGTTCTAGGTCATGTCTACATAGTTCTCGAACCTGTAGGGTCCGCATGCTTAACGTTACGATGACAATTATATTATGAGTTTATAGTTTTTGATGTACCGAAGGTTGTCCGGAGTCCCGGATGTGATCACGGACATGACGAGGAGTCTCGAAATGGTCGAGACATAAAGATTGATATATTGGAAGCCTATATATTTGGATATCGGAATCGTTCCGGGTGAAATCGGGATTTTACCGGAGTACTAGGGGGTTATCGGAACCCCCCCGGGGGTTAATGGGCCTACATGGGCCCTAAGGGATAAGAGGAGGGCTGACCAGGGCAGGCCGCGCGCCCCCTCCCCCCCTAGTCCGAATAGGACAAGGAAGGGGGGGGGGGCGCCCCCCTTTCCTCTTTTCCCCTTCCCCCTTCCTTCTCCAACAAGGCAAGAGGGGGGAGTCCTACTCCCGGTGGGAGTAGGACTCCTCCAGGCGCACCCCTAGGGGCCGGCCGCACCTCCCCCTCCCTTCTTTATATACGGGGCAGGGGGACACCTCATGACACACAAGTTGATCTTCGTGATCGTTCCTTAGCCGTGTGCGGTGCCCCCCTCCACCATATTCCACCTTGGTCATATCATAGCAGTGCTTAGGCGAAGCCCTATGTCGGTAGAACATCATCACCGTCACCACGCCATCGTGGTGACGGAACTGTTCCCCAACACCCTGCTGGATCGGAGTCCAGGGATCGTCATCGAGCTGAACGTGTGCTGAACTTGGAGGTGCCGTACGTTCGGTACTTGGATCAGTCGGATCGTGAAGATGTACGACTACATCAACCGCGTTGTTATAATGCTTCCACTTTTGGTCTACGAGGGTGCGTGGACAACACTCTCCCCTCTCGTTGCTATGCATCACCATGTTCTTGCGTGTGCGTAGGATTTTTTTTTTGAAATTACTACGTTCCCCAATAGTTCATGCAATTTTACTTTGCACTATTGAGTATGCTATAGTTAGGTTTAGGTAGTACCTTGCTAATACATCACTTCTCTTGTCAAGGTGTTTTTTATGTTTCGTTTTTTCCTGCTTATAATATTTGAATATATGAATTAGGTTTATTTTTGTTCTTATAGCTGTACTTATAGTCATGTTCATGCATCTTTACTTGCTATATAGAGAATGCAATATTTAGGTTTTAGGTAGATCCTTGCTAGTACATCCTTTTTGTTTTTAAGGTATATTTTCTACCAGTTGATCTTGTTGTTGTTTTTCATCAGTACATCCCGTGCAATGTGAGAGTTGTACTAGCTGATTACATCGAGGAGCATAGGAATGGTGCCAGGACATTGCAGTATAAGAGGACTGAGCATGCTCTCCTCACTTTGGAGATCAGGTCTTATGTTGCTGTGTTTAAGCATCGAGCACATTACTCCAAGTTTTGTGACTCTGCTTGGTTTGAATTCACTCACGACTACGCTCTTCGAGCTGGAGACCATGTGGTCTTCACTTTGGATCACATGGTTTTTACTTGAAAGTAGATACTTATCGTGCTAGAGAAAGGTTGCTGCCTCCGCCCTGTGTTGGTAATTTCTTTTCTTTTTCTCGGTTATTTTTTTTCCTTTTTCAGTATTACGCATGTGATTTTAATATTGTTATTGGTTTCTAATTCTTCATGCTTTCTTAATCTTTCACTACAAAAAAAACCTTCCGAGATGATACGTGTTTGTCACAGTAGGTCACATTTTTTGTCATGCATGTACATCCATGAAGGTTTTATGAGAGAATCAAGATAGTTATATGTGTGCTGTCGTAGAAGTGTTCCATAACAAAACTGCATTTATCATTACGGAAGTGTCCACTTCCGTGACAATAAATTGCGCGCCGTGGAAATGCTTTCATCAAGGGTAACCGACACATGGCTTCCACCATGACGGATCGCCGTTAAGCTATCAGGTTCCAGTTAGGATCCGATAACCCATTAACAGCCAGGACCAATGGGGATTTTCCATGTGTAAAATTCACATTGGCCAAAGGAAACACGCGTCAGCTCCGTGTTGAGCCAGATGTCATCCAGTGAATGGACGGGGCGCGCCTATGATACGTCAACATGTGGCTCGGCCCAACAGTGGTCCATTAAGGTTAAAAAGGCCAGCCCAGTCAAAGGCTCGTAAGATTTTCTCATGTGCTAGTGGGTCGGCCCACTAAGGGCCTACTTAAACATGGCCCATTTGTGACCCACTAGCAGATCAGGCCCATTAATTGTTCACTCCATAATTTGGCCCCATTACGGCCCAATGAGGTTTTGGCCTGTTAGAGGCCCAATGTAGAAATGAGCCCATTACAGTCTGACGTGTCTTTCGGCCTGGTAATGGCCCGTGCTGCACATGGGCAGCATATGGTCTGACACGACATTCGGCCCTTTAATGGCATGTGATCTCAGTGACAATGTTTCAGCCCAACATGACGTTGGGCATGTTAAAGGCCTGTCATACATTCCGGCCCGTTCGTGACTTTCGGCCTCTTAAAGGCCCATGATATGACTGGGCCAACGAAGGCCCGAGATATGTTTCAACCTGATAACGGCCTGTCACTTAACTGGGCCAATTATGTCCCGATGTATATTTCAGCCTACTAAAGGACCGTTTAAGGCTTCCTGAACATTGAGGCTCGACATGCTTTTCGGCCTGCAAATGGCCCATGGGGTCTTCTCAGGCCATAACAGGCCAGCAGAATTTTCAGCCTCTTAAAGGCCCGAAGCTACATGGGCCCAACCAAACGATAGGGCCACTAAAGGCCCATTTGATTTAAAGGCATGGTCCTACGGTGTCAATGAATGGCCCATATAGCAGGTCCGCGCAGGCCCAAGAGAAGCCTGTTGCGGGCCAGCCCCATCATGGCCCGCTGAAGAGTAGGCCCATTAGGGGTGCATGTTTTGGCATGCTCACCCCTTTTTCTGATAGCGAATGATGGAATATACAGTAAATAGAAATTAAGAGCAAACCTAACCTATACAATGAAGAAATTACTAAATAGTAATTTCCGCCTACACTTATACAATAAAGCAATTAGGGCATATTACATCCACTGGGCATCAAAATTTGCCACCAGTGATCATCAAGCGCAACCAAGAAGCAGATTACAAAAATTGGGCATCAAAGGTCCTGCCATTGCAACGCAAAAAACTAATACTGAACCAAGACCACTTCAACATAGTTCAAGAAACATTAGCCTCACGCGGGTGCTAATGTGCAAGCAGCTGAGCAAGGTTATGAGACCGGCCTAGCATGTCGATCATATCTTCCAGTTCTAGCTGTTTAGCAATGAGGTTCTCGTTGGAGTTCTCTGCGATCTTCCTTAGAGATTGGAATTCAAGTCAAAGTTGAGTTGCACAATGTCTTTCTGCTTGAAGTTGGGACTGAAGAAGTCGAACTGATTTAGGCAGCAACTTCTGTGAGCTTGTGTGACTGCTAGTCTCAAGTAATTTGAACACTACGTCAAGACATGACTTTGTGGTTGTCTCGCTATCTTCAAGATGTTTTGCCTTCTTTGCTGCAATATATATTGGGTTTGCCTCATAGTCTTTAGCAGACTTGTGCTTGCCATCAAGCATATCACCCTGAAACAAGCTGCCAGATGACAGGTTTTGCATGTATATAAACTAATATCATAACTACGCTGTCAATTCCATCCAATTTCATATTAGAAAATAAGGAGAAAAAAATGTCAATAGCATAATTTGGCATTGTTCATAATGCGGGGAGCTTCACCACACTACTGGATTACAGAGTGTTGGTTGTTGTGACATTCATCAAGATTCTTCCCATGAAATAGTGAAATTTAGATCTGCGCTTGACAAGACTGTTATCAGCTTACTTCCTAGTTGAGTAATTGTCAAGTTCACTTTTCTTTTTTATTTCCTTTTTATCTAATTTTCTTGTTTCACTCTCCATTCCATTTATATAATTAGTCTCTAATTTTGTTAAGGTGAAAGACCAATTATCCTTGTTAGCTAGACGTTTTCACGAAACTGCTGATGAGAAGTCAATTGATGGTGCTCAGAACATGCTTCTTGATTCTTTGAATTGCATTGTTCTTGCTAGTGGTGCTAATCATGAGGACAATGAGTCTAATACAAATTCAAGACAAGATCCAACAAATAATCTAGCTAACAATGAAAATTCTGCTAAACAACATATGGTAAAGTAGATCTAAATTCATTTGTGTTCTTATTTTTTCCTTTTCTGAGGTTGTAGCACTCTGATTTTAGCTATCTAACTTTAACTTTGTGATTTTATTTTAGAATTTAACGACCATTCTCCAACTGATCATCGGTCCTCAATCATTGAAAATTCTCCTATTGCTTGTAACCGAAATGCACATTTGCATGATACTGGTGGTGTGTTTTTGTACCTATGCTTCCATTTTTCAGTTTTAGGACTGTATACTTCATGCCTTTTTTGTATTCTAATTTCTTATTTTCTTCTTATTTGTTTAGGTTCAGCCTCGGGTAGGAAAAGGAAAGTTCCATCATTACTTAATGAAGATGAAATTAACTACAACAATCCAAGAACTAATAAGTTTCAAAGGGTTGACTATGTAGGTCAAACTTTTCCTGTAAGTTCTATTTCAATTTGTAGTAGTTGATTTTTGGGACATTTACACCCCCCCCCCAAATTTCCGCCCGACCTCATCTTTACCCCTAAATAAAAACAATGCTCAACTTTGCCCCTCTTCCGTTAAGTGCGCTTATAGAAATGCCCTTCCATACAGTTTTGGTCCAGTCAAAGGCCTTTGACCGTTAAGTGCGCTTATAGAAAAATCTAATGGTCAAAGGCCTTTGACTAGACGGAAACTATACAAAAGGGCATTTCTATAACAGCAGTTAACGGAACAGGGGCAAAGTTGAGCATTGTTTTTATTTAGGGGTAAAGATGAGACTGGGCACAAATTAGGGGGAGAAATGCAATTGGCCCTTTATTTTCTTTACCACTAGTTCTTCTTAAAGCTATATTACTTTAGTTTTTTCATATGAATTATTTTTTAAATGTTTGTAGTATCAAGGGAGAAAGCTGGATTTCAGTACTATTGAGAAACAACTTGAATCTGTTTTTGAGCTTATGAAGAAACTTATTCCTCCTGAGTCAGTGCCTATTACTGAATCTAATGATAAGTGCAAAAGCATGAGTTTCTACCATCTTGTGACTACAAATGGACAAGTTGGAACAACTTCCAAAATTACTTCATCACATAGCACATTGAACAAGTTTGTTAGTATTGAGAAGAAGTCATTTTTCCCTAAGAAACTTCGATTAAAATCAAGCACAAAGGTATTGTTTTATTTTTCTTATTACTATTTGTTGATATGATGTGCATTTCTTTCTTTCCATTTCGTTATCTTATCATTTATTGATTTGTTCCAAATGAAGATGTTGCAATTAATTTTCAGAAAAGCTTTCATGAACAATCTATGCCATCCAATCAAGGTCATTTCCAGCGACATGATGATGTGAGATGGTTTTTGTAGTTGTCTATTTGTTGCTTACAGTGAAGTCTTGCAACCCCTGATCATTCTATGTATGAATTTTAATCACAAATTACTTAGTTAGTTGCTCATACACACTATCATGAGTTTTTATAAGAACTATGTGCAAGTTTCGCCTTGAATTTATTTTCTTGATTTTTAGCTTTGCATAAACAGTACTGTCCAACTATAGTTTTATCCATCATACATGCACATATGTTCTGTATTTCTTTCTGTCGTGTATCTTGTCCATCTATTTTTTTCCTAATTAATTTTTTGATCTAATATAACAGGGTTCACAGTATCAAACGCCTGTAAATATTCAAATGTTGCATTTTACTCCTGTGCCTTCTCGATCAGCAACCCATGCACTTACTCAGGTGTACTATACTTTTTTCCTATACTTTGAGTACTAAAATTGTCTCCATATGATTATTGTTGACTAATTTGTCTATAAGTTCTCTTTATCGTTTTTTTAGAATTCGGATGGAACTCCAAGGTCTAGGTCAAGAGCAAGTTCTGGGTACGAGAATCACATCCTTGGGGAAACATCTCGACCACCTATTACTGTGATGAAGGTTTATTCTTCTTTTACATTCTCCTTCTTTTTGGCTGCATTTATGTTTTCTCACAAACTCTGCATAATTTTAACACGTGTATTTACTTGTATTTTCCTTTAAACTTTGTTCTTATCAGAATGGTTTAGATTCTGCAGGACAGAATAGCCCTGTGAACTCGCCAGAAGTTGAGATCATTTGCCAAGTTAAGAATTCAGATAGACACAACCATTTGCTAAGCAATTCTTAGAAAATTTACAATGAGAGAAATAGCATCCCTAGTGCTAGTAACTCTGGTTTA